>NW_026600599.1:172500-182511 GCF_029448725.1 Salvelinus fontinalis | reverse complement strand
ACACACACAACCTGTGTATGGCTGGATCCACGGGCGTGGAAAATAAACACACATTAAGAGGCCAATGAATTACCCTGCTGAGTACAGAGAGCAGGACTCTGATTACACATTGTTCACTGGCCTGGCTGGATGGATACTCTATGGGAGTGTGTGTGTGTGTGTGTGTGTGTGTGTGTGTGGTGTGTGTGTGTGTGTGTGTGTGTGGTGTGGTGTGTGTGTGTGTGTGTGTGTGTGTGTGTGTGTGTGTGTGTGTGTGTGTGTGTGTGTGTGTGTGTGTGGTGTGGGGGCCATGTTGAACGGCGGTGGTAATGTAGGTCAACCCATCCGCTGAGGACAAGGTAGGTCTGGCTTTAGTTGGCCAAGAAACATAGTCCTCATTCACACACACACACACACACACACACACACACACACACACACACACACACACACACACACACACACACACACACACACACACACACACACACACACACACACACACACACAAAAGAGTCCAAGAGTCAGGGACAGGGAGAGAGGAGGACAGCTAGGGGACCAAGAGTCAGGGACAGGGAGAGAGGAGGACAGCTAGGGGACCAAGAGTCAGGGACAGGGAGAGAGGAGGACAGCTAGGGGACCAAGAGTCAGGGACAGGGAGAGAGGAGGACAGCTAGGGGACCAAGAGTCAGGGACAGGGACAGGGAGAGAGGAGGACAGCTAGGGGACCAAGAGTCAGGGACAGGGAGAGAGGAGGACAGCTAGGGGACCAAGAGTCAGGAACATGTGGCAGTGTGAGTGGAGAATAGTAATATGGATACAGTATGTACGCTGGCTGGGCTTAGTTATCTGTGTGTCCCTGTATACTATAAAACCCTGCAGCCAGCTGACTATAACCTCTCTGACCTCTAACATTTAGTGTGTGAAATCAACTGGGCAGTATGTTCCCTGACTGGAACCACATCTGGTTGTACAGTACTACCCTCATCCCAGATCTGTTTGTGCTCTACAGCTGACTTCTATGGCCGCTGCCTTGCCAAGCATTCCAATGACCTCACAAACAGATCTGGGATCAGCTATGCAATCTGCACTGAATCAGCTGAGAATCTCAGTCCAGTCTAGCCAATCCAAAATCCAGAACCGAACAGTGAATTTTTCTGAGAGACGCTGTGACCAATTAGATGGTCCTTTAAGACATGAGAATATTTTAGAGGCAGAGTAGGAGCGCACAGTAGAGCGAGGGGGTTTGTGTTAGTGTGTTTGTGTGTGTTTGTGTTTGTGTGTGTTTGTGTGTGTTTGTGTGTGCCCGTGCTCACGTGTGTGTGTGGTCCTTGCAGCCTCCTTTCCTCTCAACTCTCTTCTCCTGAGAATCCCAGTCCAGCCAAGGTCAAATCCAGAACAGAACCGTTAATATCTCTGAGAGACGAAGTGACCAATTAGATGGTCCAATGAGATGTAGTGTATCTGTGTATAGCCCCCCCCCCCCCCCCCCCCCCCAAGCTGGTCAGAAGGAAATTGAACTCAGAGTTGAATGTCAATTCATGTTCTCCTTCTTCACATGAAAATGCTAATTCGTATAATTTCTTCATCAACCTCCTCTCTCCTCTCCTCTCCTCCCCTCTCATCTCTTCTCCTCTCTCCCCTCCTTTCCTCTCTCTTCTCTTCTCTTCTCATCTCCTCTCCTCTCCTCTCCTCTCTCTCTTCTTTCTCCTCTCTTCTCTCCTCTCCTTTCTCATCTCCTCTCCTCTCTCCTTTCCTCTCCTCTCCTCTCCTCTCTCTCTCTTCTTTCTCCTTTCTTCTCTCCTCTCCTTTCTTCTCTCCTCTCCTTTCTTCTCTCCTCTCCTCTCTCCTTTCCTCTCCTTAGGAGTTGTTAAGTCTTCATTGGAGATGTACAGTCGAAAGTTTACAGACACCTCAGCCAAATAGATTTAAACTCAGTTTTTCACAAATTCTGACATTTAATCCCAGTAAAAATTCCCTGTTTTAGGTCAGTTAGGATCACCACTTTATTTTAAGAATGTGAAATGTCAGATTAATAGTCGAGAGTATTATTTATTTAAGCTTTTATTTCTTTCATCACATTCCCAGTGGGTCAGAAGTTTACATACACTCAATTTGTATTTAGTAGCATTGCCTTTAAATTGTTTAACTTGGGTCAAACGTTTTAGGTAGTCTTCCACAAGCTTCCCACAATAAATTGGGCGAATTTTGGCCCATTACTCCTGACAGAGCTGGTGTAACTGAATCAGGTTTGTAGGCCTCCTTGCTCGCACATGCTTTTTCAGTTCTGCCCTCCAATTTTCTATAGGATTGAGGACATGGCTTTGGGATGGCCACTCCTATACCTTGACTTTGTTGTCCTTAAGCCATTTTGCCACAACTTTGGAAGTATGCTTGGGGTCATTATCCACTTCGCGACCAAGCTTTAACTTCCTGACTGATGTCTTGAGATGTTGCTTCAATATAGCCACATCATTTCCCTTCCTTATGATGCCATCTATTTTGTGAAGTGCACCAGTCCCTCCTGCAGCAAAGTACCCCCACAACACGATGCTGCCACCCCCGTGCTTCACGGTTGGGATGGTGTTCTTCGGCTTGCAAGCATCCCTCTTTTCTCTCCAAACATAACGATGGTCATTATGGCCAAACAGTTCTATTTTTGTTCCATCAGACCAAAGGACATTTCTCCAGAAAGTACGATCTTTCTCCCCATGTACAGTTGCAAACCGTAGTCTGGCTTTTTTAAGGTGGTTTTTGAGCAGTGGCTTCTTCCTTGCTGAGCGGCCTTTTCGGTTAACTCATTTTACTGTGGATATAGATACTTTTGTACCCATTTCCTCCTGCATCTTCACAGGGTCTTTTGCTGTTGTTCTGGGATTGATTTGCACTTTTGACACCAAGTATGATCATCTCTGGGTGACAGAAAGCGTCTCCTTCCTGAGCGGTATGACGACTGCGTGGTCCCGTGGTGTTTATAATTGCATACTATTGTTTGTACAGATGAACGTGGTACCTTCAGGCATTTGGAAATTGCTCCCAAGGATGAACCAGACTTGTGGAGGTCTACAGCTTTTTTTCTGAGGTCTTGGCTGATTTCTTTTGATTTTCCCATGATGTCAAGCAAAGAGGCACTGGGATTGAAGGTAGGCCTTGAAATACATCCACAGGTACACCTCCAATTGACTCAAATGATGTCAATTAGCCTATCAGAAGCTTCTAAAGCCATGACATAATTTTCTGGAATTTTCCAAGCTGTTTAAAGGCACAGTCAACTTAGTGTATGCAAACTTCTGACCCACTGGAATTGTGATGCAGTGAAATAATTATAAGTGAAATAATCTGTCTGTAAGCAATTGTTGGAAAAATGACTTGTGTCTTGCACAAAGTAGATGTCCTAACCGACTTGCCAAAACTATAGTTTGTTAACAAGAAATTTGTGGAGTGATTGAAAAACGAGTTTTAATGATTCTTACCTAAGTGTACGTAAACTTCCGACTTCAATTGTAGGTAGTAGCATTGTGACATGGGGGATACTGCGCTAGTGATTCAGAGGGGATTTCAATTCACACCTTCCTGATGAGGTAGCCCTGACACTTGGCAGCCTCAGGCTTTGAGGATGTCCTATTGGTGGAATGGTTAAGATGTTGGGTTGGCAAGCAGAAGACCGAGGTTCATCTCCCAGCGGTTATACAGTACTAGTTCATGTCTCATTCTCTGTAACAGTCTGTGTGGGGTATTTTATTTGATGTAGTTGCTTGTGTCGACTGTGTGTGTGTGTGTGTGTGTGTGTGTGTGTGTGTGTTCAGTCCTCTCGAAGATACAGTGTCTTCTCTACTTTCACTGTGTGACAACACCTGTATTATGATAATACCTGTATCACTTTACTACAGCAGAGACAGAAGGAGAGGGAAGAGAAAATCTCTCTCTCTCTCTCTCTCTCTCTCTCTCTCTCTCTCTCTCTCTCTCTCTCTCTCTCTCTCTCTCTCTCTCTCTCTCTCTCTCTCTCTCTCTCTCTCTCTCTCTCTCTCTCTCTCTCTCTCTCTCTCTCTCTCTCACACACATCTTTCTCCGTCTCTTCTCTCCTTTTCTTTCCCACTCTCACACACCAAAACGAACCTCTTCTCACGAATCTCCTTCACACGATTAAGTAGTTAATTGCCAAACTGCAGTAATTACGGATGTTACCCAACACACATCATAGCTGCATTCATGCTTTAAGGATATCTATCCACCCCCACCCACTCACAAGGCTTACAGCTTTATAGTGGACTCGTGTTGGCTCTTCTCTACCTCCTACTCTGGCAGCCTTGCTACTATTCCATCATCCATGAAGCTAGTTTGCCATCTAGTGGTCAAACGAGGGACTGTTGCCCAGATTTGTCATAAATGGCTATCTGTATGTGATTTCCGCAGACTTAGACAGAGAGGGAAAATGTGCCAGGAGAGAAAGAAACCAACGATTGCTGATAGCTCTAATCTTTGGCCATCTAATCTGCTGTGTCTTAAATCAACCATGGTGTCAGCCCATCAGCCCATCTCTTTATACGGCCCTGAATATTCCTCTGGCTGGGAGTTACAGTTGTAGAACTTCACATTGAGTGCGACCCAAATGACACCCTTATTTCCTACATAGTGCACTACGTTTGACCAGAGGCTTATGGGCCCTGGTCCAAATCAGTGCACTATATAGTAAATAGGGTCCCAATTGGAACACACTTATTGTGTGCCAGTCAGTCAGAACAGTGGAAAAGGAAAATGCTAAGCTGCGTTTTGAGCCACTGCCAGGCAGCTGTCGGCTTTACCGTCTCTGCCCTCGGTCGCTCCCCTCTTAACCCTCAGTAACGCACACACACACACACACACACACACACACACACACACACACACACACACACACACACACACACACACACACACACACACACACACACACACACACACACACACACACACACAACACACACACACACAACACACACACACACACACTCGTCCGCCCCATCTTAACCCTCAGTAACACACACACACAAACACACACACTTGACCGCCCCAACACTCAGTAACACACACATAAACAAACACACACACAAACACACACACAAACACACACACAAACACACACACAAACTCGTCCGCCCCATCTTAACCCTCAGGAAACAACTGGATCCTATTTTATTGAGGCTTTTCCGAGTGAAAAGGGCCACTGGTGTTCTCTGAGCCAGTTCCTTCCTCTCTAGTGCACTGGTGTTCTCTGAGCCAGTTCCTTTCTCTCTAGTGTACTGGTGTTCTCTGAGCCAGTTCCTTCCTCTCTGGTGTACTGGTGTTCTCTGAGCCAGTTCCTTCCTCTCTAGTGTACTGGTGTTCTCTGAGCCAGTTCCCTTCTCTCTAGTGTACTGGTGTTCTCTGAGCCAGTTCCTTCCTCTCTAGTGTACTGGTGTTCTCTGAGCCAATTCCTTCCTCTCTAGTGTACTGGTGTTCTCTGAGCCAGTTCCTTCCTCTCTAGTGTACTGGTGTTCTCTGAGCCAGTTCCTTCCTCTCTAGTGTACTGGTGTTCTCTGAGCCAGTTCCTTCCTCTCTAGTGTACTGGTGTTCTCTGAGCCAGTTCCTTCCTATCTAGTATACTGGTGTTCTCTGAGCCAGTTCCTTCCTCTCTAGTGTACTGGTGTTCTCTGAGCCAGTTCCTTCCTCTCTAGTGTACTGATGTTCTCTGAGCCAGTTCCTTCCTCTCTAGTGTACTGGTGTGAAGATCTGGGTTCAAACAGTATTAGAAAGCATGTGAAATGCTGTATCTATGTTCCATTTGAGCTTGCATAGTGCAATGTAACCAACAGAATAGTCCCAAAACTGTAAACCCCACCCACTCAAGGCTGGCTAAATCAAATGCTCAAAGTTTATGAAATATCTCACCAGTTTTTGGTAGTGTGGTGTCTTCAGTTAGCAGTCCAGAGCAGGCTAGTATTTCAAAACAAATCAAATTGTATTGGTCACATACACATGTTTCACAAATGTTATTGTGGATGTAGTGAAATGCTTGGTTGTGTGGTGTCTTCAGATAGCAGACCAGAGTGGACAGGTGGGACAGTGTCTTCAGATAGCAGACCAGAGTGGACAGGTGGGACAGTGTCTTCAGATAGCAGACCAGAGTGGACAGGTGGGACAGTGGATTAATAATGTGGATTAATAATGTTTGGTGATGTCTCACTCCACAGAGAAATATATATGGTGTCATGGCAACCCTTGCACGAGTTGTGGATGGCCTAGTCTTGATTGGGGAAGAGGAAGGAGGCAATGGTCTGATGTGACCATTCTAAATCAGAGTCAATCAGTCACCAAGGCCGGTCAATCAGTCAGTCAGAGAGTCAGTCACCAAGGCCAGTCAATCAGTCAGTCAGAGAGTCAGTCAGTCAGTCACCAAGGCCAGTCAGTCAGAGAGTCAGTCAGTCAGTCACCAAGGTCAGTCAGTCAGTCAGCACAGATCTCTCCGGTGCTCATATAAGAGATGACCTTTTTCCCGACTGGACCACTCACCAGACACTCTTTCTACATGAGCTGCCTCAGTCCCTCAGGGATACCGTGTGTGTGTGTGTGTGTGTGTGTGTGTGTGTGTGTGTGTGTGTGTGTGTGTGTGTGTGTGTGTGTGTGTGTGTGTGTGTGTGTGTGTGTGTGTGTGTGTGTCATGGGTGTGTGTGTGTCATGGGTGTGTGTCTGTGTCGTGGGTGGTTTATGTGTGTGGGTGGTCTGTGTGTGTAACTGTGTGTCCCTTGGGGGACGTGTGTTCAGGCCACCTGAGCCTTTCGCACAACAAATTGATGAGGATCTGAATGGCATATTTATTTATAACAATCTACACACAGCTGTGTTTACTGTTTACCAGCCGACAACAGACACCAACCACTGGAACTATAAAGACGAGCCAGACAGGTGTGCCCTTGTGATGTCATTGCGTTCCGGAGCAGGTTGATTTGTTGAGGTAAAATGGGGTGTTGGTCCTAGAACAGCCTTCAATAGTTTTTTCTTTCTTCTGTTTTACAGTACTGCTCGTAAATATTATAGTCTAAATATATTGTGTGTGTGTGTGTGTGTGTGTGTGTGTGTGTGTGTGTGTGTGTGTGTGTGTGTGTGTGTGTGTGTGTGTGTGTGTGTGTGTGTGTGTGTGTGTGTGTGTGTGTGTGTGTGTGTGTGTGTGTGTGTGTGTGTGTTTGGTGGGGTATTACTGATATTACAGAGCAGATAGATCATCTTCTACTACTCAGTCTAAAGGGGTTTGGAGCATTGTCCTCTCTTCCCTACACTTCCCTCCCTCCCTCCCTTCCTCGTCTCTCCCTCCTTCCTGTCTTCCCTCCCTCCCTCCCTCCCTCATCTCTCTCTGCTTCCTGTCTTCCCTCCCTCCCTCGTCTCTCCCTCCTTCCTGTCTTCCCTCCCTCCCTCCCTCATCTCTCTCTGCTTCCTGTCTTCCCTCCCTCACTTGTCTCTCCCTCCTTCCTGTCTTCCCTCCCTCCCTCATCTCTCCCTCCTTCCTGTCTTCCCTCCCTCCCTCGTCTCTCCCTCCTTCCTGTCTTCCCTCCCTCCCTCATCTCTCTCTGCTTCCTGTCTTCCCTCCCTCCCTCGTCTCTCCCTCCTTCCTGTCTTCCCTCCCTCCCTCATCTCTCTCTGCTTCCTGTCTTCCCTCCCTCACTTGTCTCTCCCTCCTTCCTGTCTTCCCTCCCTCCCTCTCTCCCTCATCTCTCTCTGCTTCCTGTCTTCCCTCCCTCCCTCGTCTCTCCCTCCTTCCTGTCTTCCCTCCCTCCCTCCATCTCTCCCTCCTTCCTGTCTTCCCTCCCTCCCTCGTCTCTCCCTCCTTCCTGTCTTCCCTCCCTCCCTCATCTCTCTCTGCTTCCTGTCTTCCCTCCCTCCCTCATCTCTCTCTGCTTCCTGTCTTCCCTCC
The DNA here is from genome assembly GCF_029448725.1 of Salvelinus fontinalis. Classification (NCBI taxonomy): domain Eukaryota; kingdom Metazoa; phylum Chordata; class Actinopteri; order Salmoniformes; family Salmonidae; genus Salvelinus; species Salvelinus fontinalis. The sequence continues at coordinate 174,608 of NW_026600599.1, read as the reverse complement.
CTCCCTCATCTCTCTCTGCTTCCTGTCTTCCCTCCCTCACTTGTCTCTCCCTCCTTCCTGTCTTCGCTCCCTCAGTTGTCTCTCCCTCCTTCCTGTCTTCCCTCCCTCCCTCATCTCTCTATCCTTCCTGTCTTCCCTCCCTCCCTCATCTCTCCCTCCTTCCTGTCTTCCCTCCCTCCCTCATCTCTCTATCCTTCCTGTCTTCCCTCCCTTCCTCGTCTCTCCCTCCTTCCTGTCTTCCCTCCCTCCCTCATCTCTCTCTCCTTCCTGTCTTCCCTCCCTCCCTCATCTCTCTATCCTTCCTGTCTTCCCTCCCTCCCTCCCTCATCTCTCCATCCTTCCTGTCTTCCCTCCCTCCCTCCCTCATCTCTCTATCCTTCCTGTCTTCCCTCCCTCCCTCATCTCTCTATCCTTCCTGTCTTCCCTCCATCCCTCCATCATCTCTCCCTCCTTCCTGTCTTCCCTCCCTCATCTCTCTCTGCTTCCTGTCTTCCCTCCCTCCCTCATCTCTCTATCCTTCCTGTCTTCCCTCCATCCCTCCATCATCTGTCCCTCCTTCCTGTCTTCCCTCCCTCATCTCCCTCTAATGTATGGCAATGACCTAAAGGAGGGCTTCACTGCAGAGCTCAAATAATATCAAACTCACGGATGTTGTCAAATTTATAGGACACTCAGTATTGCCTAGCAACAGATTTCCACACAGTGATCCAACAGATGTAGAGATAGGGGGTGGGAGGTAAGAAAGGAGAAAAAGTAAGGAGGGAGAAGAGGTGAGGGGAGATAGGAGGGGGAGGGGAGGAAAGGAGAAGAGGTGAGGGGGAGAGGAGAGTGGGGGAGGATGAGGATAGAAGGTAGAAAGACGAGGGGAGAGAAGGGAAAAGGTAGAGAGGAGGAGGAAAGAGTGGGAAGGAAGTAGAGATGGGGAGAGGGGATACAAAGAGAGCGGAGAGGAGTGAAGGGAGAGAAAGTTCTGTGGTTGAACAAGACTAGAGCCTCAGTACAACTGAAGGAAGGCTTTTAGTCTATGCACTCTGACATTTCACTGTCATTCCAGGGGCTCTAGCAGATCCTTGACCATGTTGTAGCTCAGAATGATGTCATCTAATAATGGAGTTTGGATATACATGTACATGTCGCAATAGTGCAGCTGAAAAGTTCCAAGGCTGAGTGACCAAGGCTGAGTGACCAAGGCTGAGTGACCAAGGCTGAGTGACCAAGGCTGAGTGACCAAGGCGGAGTGACCAAGGCGGAGTGACCAAGGCGGAGTGACCAAGGCTGAGTGACCAAGGCTGAGTGACCAAGGCTGAGTGACCAAGGCTTTTTCAGACCCCCAGCTGTTGTGCTGGTCTAATAAGTCCAGTTGAAGGATAATCCATTGATGTGGAGGCAGTTCAGTCCAGATGTACTGGAGAGTACATAGAGTGTACCCTAAATGGTACACTATTCCTTACATAGTGCACTACTTTTGACCAGGGCCCATCAAAAGTAGTGCAGTAGTGTAGGAAATAGGCTGTCATTCGGGACGTAACCTTCATCTCTGTGCTGTGACTCATCATCAGGATAGATGGTCTGGATGGTCTGGAGAGACCCTGTCTGCATCCCAAACAGCACCTATGGTGCGGCAGGGTAGCCTAGTGGTTAGAGTGTTGGACTAGTAACCGAAAGGTTGCAAGTTCGCCTCCCCGAGCTGACAAGGTACAAATCTGTTGTTCCTACTGTTCCTAGCCCACTACTGTTCCTAGCCCACTGTTCCTAGGCCGTCATTGAAAATAAGAATTTGTTCTTAACTGACTTGCCAAGTTAAATAAAGGAAAAATATAGTGCACTTCTTTTGATCAAAAGTAGTGCACTACTTAGGCAATAGGGTGCCATTTGGGACCTGGGGCGTAGTCTCGTTTGACACAGTGGCTGTGGGAAGAGTATGTACGTTAGAATGGGCTCCTTTCAACTACACAGCCGTTCCGGTATACCGAGACGTCTGTACTCATCCTCAACAATAAAATAAAGTGAGTAAATAAGAAATGAATCTCTGCCTTTTTCCTTGAGTGCTTCAACTCCTTTCTGCCTCAAATGAGTCCTTTTAGAAGTTTCTCTGGGTAAGCACTTTT
>NW_026600599.1:140000-167500 GCF_029448725.1 Salvelinus fontinalis | reverse complement strand
ACTCTGTCCACCCTGATGTCCTAGCCATGTCTGAATCCTGGCTTAGAAAGGCCACCAAAAATTCTGAAATCTCCATCCCCAACTACAACATTTTCCGACAAGATAGAACTGCCAAAGGGGGCGGAGTTGCAATCTACCTCAGAGATAGCCTGCAGAGTTCTGTCATACTATCCAGGTCTGTGCCCAAACAATTCGAGCTTCTACTTTTACACCTTCTACACCTCTCCAGAAATAAGTCTCTCACCATTGAAGCTTGTTATAAACCCCCTTCAGCCCCCAGCTGTGTCCTGGACACCATATGTGAATTGATTGCCCCCCATCTATCTTCAGAGTTCGTTCTGTTAGGTGACCTAAACTGGGATATGCTTAACACCCCGGCCGTCCTACAATCTAAGCTAGATGCCCTCAATCTCACACAAATAATCAAGGAAACTACCAGGTACAACCCTAAATCCGTAACCATGGGCACCTTCATAGATATCATCCTGACCAACTTGCCCTCTAAATACACCTCTGCTGTCTTCAACCAGGATCTCAGTGATCACTGCCTCATTGCCTATGTCCGTAATGGGTCCGCGGTGAAACGACCACCCCTCATCACTGTCAAACACTCCCTAAAACACTTCAGCGAGCAGGCCTTTCTAATCGACCTGGCCCGGGTATCCAGGAAGGATATTGACCTCATCCCGCCAGTAGAAGATGCATGGCTGCTCTTTAAAAGTGCTTTCCTCACCATCTTAAATAAGCATGCCCCATTCCATTTTTTTTAAACTTAGAACGGATATAGCCCTTGGTTCACCCCAAACTTGACTAGCACAAAACATTCTGTGGCGTACTGCATTAGCATCGAATAGCCCCTGCGATATACAACTTTTCAGGGAAGTTAGGAACCAATATACACAGCCAGTTAGGAAAGCTAAGGCTAGCTTTTTTTCAAACAGAAATTTGCACCCTGTAGCACTAATTCCAAAAGGTTTAGGGACACTAAAAAGTCCATGGAGAATAAGAGCACCTCCTCCCAGCTGCCCACTGTACTGAGGATAGGAAACATTGTCACCACCGATAAATAATATTCACCAGATTGCTGCTGTATATCATCTGATGTGGTTATCTGATGTTAAATATTCACCAGATTGCTACTGTATATCATATGATGTGGTTATCTGATGTTAAATAATCACCAGATTGCTACTGTATATCATCTGATGTGGTTATCTGATGTTAAATAATCACCAGATTGCTACTGTATATCATCTGATGTGGTTATCTGATGTTAAATATCTATCCAGGTGTTATAAGATCTGACATGTGTCTGCAATGTAGTCAGCAGGAACTCAACCATAGTTTTCTCTGCAGGCCTATTAATCAATCACAGAGACTGGGTGCGTGTGATCACCTAAACACAAAACTCAACATATATCTATAGAAGGGTTGTGTCCAGACGGTATAAAACAGAAGAAAACTCTATAAAACAGAGTGAGCCTACAGTATCTACATTTGGGAGGTACTATCTAGTACTATCTGAACCTTTCCTATAAGAACAGAGCCGCCCCTAGCCTTTAGGCGACCCTAAGCAATATTTGGTTGGGAGGCCCCTCCCACCTCGCTGAGCAAAACATTTTAGTGCCCCCCTTCTTGGCAGTGGATATGTTTTTGTTGCAGTGTTAAATGTACTTTTCTAGAATTCTACACATTTTGGTTGTTGAGAAACTTTTGCCGTTTTAAAGCTAATTTCCTGCAATTCTACACATTTTGCCATGACTTACAGTATGCCATGTTAATGATATCTGAGTGAGTGACTAACCAAATCAATAGGGGCCCTGGGCACATGCCATGTGTGCCCGGTCGGTCATTTGGTAGCTGGCTAGCAGTGAGGGGGAAGCTACTCTGAAAATATAGTTTACCAAGCTACCAATTACTTCACATTGGAAGAAGCTGAGCTAAACTAAAGCTACCCTTATGAAAAATATAGTTTACTAAACTAAAGCTACCCTTATGAAACATATAGTTTACTTAACTAAAGCTACCCTTATGATAAATATAGTTTACTTAACTAAAGCTACCCTTATGATAAATATAGTTTACTTAACTAAAGCTACCCTTATGAAACATACAGTTTACTTAACTAAAGCTACCCTAATGAAAAATATAGTTTACTTAACTAAAGCTACCCTTATGAAACATAGTTTACTTAATAACTAAAGCTACCCTTATGAAAAATATAGTTTACTTACTAAAGCTACCCTTATGAAAAATAAAGTTTACTTAACTAAAGCTACCCTTATGAAAAATATAGTTTACTAAACTAAAGCTACCCTTATGAAAAATATAGTTTACTAAACTAAAGCTACCCTTGTGAAAAATATAGTTTCCTAACTAAAGCTACCCTTATGAAAAATATAGTTTACTAAACTAAAGCTACCCTTGTGAAAAATATAGTTTACTAAACTAAAGCTACCCTTATGAAAAATATAGTTTACTAAACTAAAGCTACCCTTGTGAAAAATATAGTTTACTAAACTAAAGCTACCCTTATGATTTTTTTTGTTGTTTACTTAACTAAAGTTACTTAGAAAAATAGTAGTTCACTACATTCAAACTACTCCGTGAAAAATTATCATCTAACTATAGTTTACTTTACTAAACTAAAGCTACCCTTATGAAAAATATAGTTTTCTAAACTAAAGCTACCCTTATGATTTTTTTTGTTTACTTAACTAAAGTTACATAGAAAAATAGTAGTTCACTACATTCAAACTACTCCGTGAAGAATTATCATCTAACTCTGAAACGTCATAGACTACAAATTGCCAGAACAGATCACTCTGGAGTCAGATGTTAACGGAATGTGTAATTTAGCCTATTAAACACAAAAAGTGAAAATACGGCAGGTCTGATACCGAAAAAGAAAGGACGTTCTTACTTACTTCACCCATATTTTATTTTACCAAAAAAAGTATTATTTTGTTCTAGGAGTTAGCTACATTACTACAAGGGGAAAACATAATGAACTACTGAAAACACTACCAAGGTATGATATAGTTCAACTACCACCAAGCTACTGCAAAATGTAATTACATTACTAGTTGAACTGAATGTAGTTCACTACTCCCCAACACTGCTGACTAGACCAACTTGACTAGCGATCTATAAAATGTTAGCTGATGTGCTAATTGAGTGAATGTCAGTGGAACACTGCTGCTGTACAACCATATTTAAACATTTCACCTCGTTTATTCTACTTTTCTTACTCTCAGCAGGAAATTCCTTTGTAAAAAAAACTTTTTACGCAGCGCCTTCGAATAAGATTCCCTTGTTTGAATTTTTCCTGTTAAAAAGTTGTAAAATGTTTTGCTACAGCTGCCCTAATGAACATTTCTAATTTACACACTACTGCTTCCTGCTGCCTTCTAGTAACCAACTGGACTTTGTTGATATGGAATTATTCTGTTATTTTACCCATTCAATTATTTTCATGCACTGACACTCTGATTAAAGTTGTGATAATGAGAATTGGAAGCAGATAGACAGAGAGATGGTGCTCATCTTCCGTCACTGTCACCGCCATGCTCAATAGGTTCAATTATCTTTAGCATCACTTCAGCTGCTGACCGTTACGCTTCTCCCACATTTCTTCCTGTACTCTCTGACACCTTAATAACTCATTAGGCCTCACAAACGGCACCCTATTGCCTATTTAGTGCACTACTTTGGACCAGAGCCCATGTAATGTGCAATATCAGACGTACCCACATAGTTATAGGACACAACATCGTAGGAAAAAGGGAGGACAAGGAGGAAGAGGAAGAGAAAGAGGAGGTGTGAGTGTGACATTTCTAAATGTCAGTGTCCTGATTGTACCCCTGTCATGTGATGTACCAGCTTGCCTCAGTGTCCTGATAGTACCCATGTCATGTGATGTACCAGCTTGCCTCAGTGTCCTGATAGTACCCATGTCATGTGATGTACCAGCTAGCCTCAGTGTCCTGCTAGTACCCATGTCATGTGATGTACCAGCAAGCCTCAGTGTCCTGCTAGTACCCATGTCATGTGATGAACCAGCTAGCCTCAGTGTCCTGATAGTACCCCTGTCATGTGATGTACCAGCTAGCCTCAGTGTCCTGAGAGTACACCTGTCATGTGATGTAGTGCACTTTATAGGAGATAGGGTGTCATTTGGGACTACTGTTTTGACATGATTTGTGAGTGACTATGGAGACAGGGAGGACTGGCGTCTCTCAACCAATAGCGGTGCTGTGCATATTAAATAACGCCCTCACTGACACTTACATGCACACCCTCACGGACACACAAACACGCGCGCCCACGCACACAGTCACAGACACACAGACAGCCTCCCTCCTGCCTCTCTTCCTCTACCTCCTGTTGCTTGTCTCTCAGTGTGACTCAGTGCTCCTTCTCATCACAGACAGATGGCCATTACCTACAGTGCTTTAGCAAAAGGCCTGCAGTCATTTTCATGGAACCCCCGGGTGTTGTAGCTAACCACGAGGCATGTGAGAGAGTGAGAGAGTGAGGCCCTCCTGCTGCCCCAGAAACAAACACACCACCCCACTTGTTCTGGTGACCATACCGGGAATCAAACCGGTGTGTACCGGGACAGTCGGAGGCAGTGGGACAACCTCTTGAACGTAGCGGCTGCATCGATCATGTTGTATTGGTCCAGTGGTCTGTGTTGATGTTGATGTTGGCCTCGGCTAGAAGGTTTTTAATGGCTCCTGTGCCCTGAGAAAAGAGAAGGGTGGCTGACCAGCTGGCTGGACAAACTTGTATTGTGTTGCTCCTGGACAGAGAACCATTTCTCTCTGCTTCTCTCTACAGGTCTAGGTTGACGGTACTGTGTGCCTCAGCCAGACTTGATCTCAAATCCAAAATGTTGGAGTAGAAAGCCGTATTTAAAATATTAGCTTCACTGTCCACATACATACTTTGTGTCTACTTTTAAATACCATTCCCGGTTTGAACGGGAATAGTGGGATGGTACCGGAATGGATGCAATTTTATAAGCAAGGAAAATTGGTGGACTTCATGGAAAATACTCCAACCGCAGCACACACCATACAATCTCCCTGTGGGCCACCATAATCACACCGTTCTTCAACGGGTCGTTCAGTACCGTTTCTGTTGAATTAAACATTTAACACCACTCTGTCAAGCTGAAGGCACCAGGGATAGTGTTGTGTCTGAAGGCACCAGGGATAGTGTTGTGTCTGAAGGCACCAGGGATAGTGTTGTGTCTGAAGGCACCAGGGATAGTGTTGTGTCTGAAGGCACCAGGGATAGTGTTGTGTCTGAAGGCACCAGGGATAGTGTTGTGTCTGAAGGCACCAGGGATAGTGTTGTGTCTGAAGGCACCAGGGATAGTGTTGTGTCTGAAGGCACCAGGGATAGTGTTGTGTCTGAAGGCACCAGGGATAGTGTTGTGTCTGAAGGGACCAGGGATAGTGTTGTGTCTGAAGGCACCAGGGATAGTGTTGTGTCTGAAGGCACCAGGGATAGTGTTGTGTCTGAAGGCACCAGGGATAGTGTTGTGTCTGAAGGCACCAGGGATAGTGTTGTGGCAGGGTGTGTGTGTGTGTGTGTGTGTGTGTGTGTGTGTGTGTGTGTGTGTGTGTGTGTGTGTGTGTGTGTGTGTGTGTGTGTGTGCGTGCGTGCGTGCGTGCGTGCGTGCGTGCGTGCGTGCGTGCGTGCGTGCGTGCGCGTGTGCGTGTGCATCCAGTAGGGTTGACACACATCCAGTAGGGTTGACACACATCCAATAGGATAGACACACTGACACACACCCAGTAGGCTAGACACACATCCTGTAGACTTGACACACTTACAGACATCCTGTAGACTTGACACACTTACAGACATCCAGTAGGATGGACACACATCCAGTAGGGCTGACACACATCCAGTAGGGCTGACACACATCCAGTAGAGCTGACACACATCCAGTAGGATAGACAGACATCGAGTAGAGCTGACACACATCCAGTAGGGCTGACACACATCCAGTAGGGCCGACACACATCCAGTAGGGGTGACACACATCCAGTAGGTTTGACACACATCCAGTAGGATAGACACACATCCAGTAGGGCTGACACACATCCAGTAGGGCTGACACACATCCGATAGGATAGACACACATCCAGTAGGTTTGACACACATCCAGTAGGGCTGACACACATCCGATAGGATAGACACACATCCAGTAGGTTTGACACACATCCAGTAGGATTGGCACACATCCAGTAGGGCTGACACACATCCAGTAGGATAGACACACATCCAGTAGGGCTGACACACATCCAGTAGGGCTGACACATCCAGTAGGGCTGACACACATCCAGTAGGGCTGACACACATCCAGTAGGATTGACAGACATCCGATAGGATAGACATACATCCAATAGGCTAGAAACACACTCAATAGGACTTGGCACACGTACACACATCCAGTAGGATAGACACACATCCGATAGGATAGACAGACATCCAGTAGAGCTGACACACATCCAGTAGGTTTGACACACATCCTGTAGGATAGACAGACATCCAGTAGAGCTGACACACATCCAGTAGAGCTGACACACATCCAGTAGGATAGACAGACATCCAGTAGAGCTGACACACATCCAGTAGGGCTGACACACATCCAGTAGGGCTGACACACATCCAGTAGGGGTGACACACATCCAGTAGCTTTGACACACATCCAGTAGGATAGACACACATCCAGTAGGGCTGACACACATCCAGTAGGGCTGACACACATCCGATAGGATAGACACACATCCAGTAGGTTTGACACACATCCAGTAGGGCTGACACACATCCGATAGGATAGACACACATCCAGTAGGTTTGCCACACATCCAGTAGGATTGACACACATCCAGTAGGGCTGACACACATCCAGTAGGATAGACACACATCCAGTAGGGCTGACACACATCCAGTAGGGCTGACACATCCAGTAGGGCTGACACACATCCAGTAGGGCAGACACACATCCAGTAGGATTGACAGACATCCGATAGGATAGACATACATCCAATAGGCTAGAAACACACCCAATAGGACTTGGCACACGTACACACATCCGATAGGATAGACAGACATCCAGTAGAGCTGACACACATCCAGTAGGTTTGACACACATCCAGTAGAGCCGACACACATCCAGTAGGATTGACGGACATCCAATAGCACACATCCAGTAGGATTGACAGACATCCGATAGGATAGACATACATCCAATAGGCTAGAAACACACCCATTAGGACTTGGCACACGTACACACATCCAGTAGGATAGACACACATCCAGTAGAGCTGACACACATCCAGTAGGGCTGACACACATCCAGTAGGGCTGACACACATCCTGTAGGATAGACACACATCCAATAGGGATGACACACATCCAGTAGGATAGACACACATCCAGTAGGGCTGACACACATCCAGTAGGATAGACACACATCCAGTAGGGCTGACACACATCCAGTAGGGCTGACACACATCCTGTAGGTTTGACACACATCCAGTAGGGCTGACACACATCCAGTAGGTTTGACACACATCCAGTAGGTTTGACACACATCCAGTAGGGCTGACACACATCCAGTAGGTTTGACACACATCCAGTAGGGCTGACACACATCCAGTAGGATAGACACACATCCAGTAGGGCTGACACACATCCAGTAGGTTTGACACACATCCAGTAGGGCTGACACACATCCAGTAGGTTTGACACACATCCAGTAGGGCTGACACACATCCAGTAGGTTTGACACACATCCAGTAGGGCTGACACACATCCAGTAGGATAGACACACATCCAGTAGGGCTGACACACATCCAGTAGGGGTGACACACATCCAGTAGGGCTGACACACATCCAGTAGGGCTGACACACATCCAGTAGGACTGATGCACATCCAGTAGGGCTGACACACATCCAGTAGGACTGACACACATCCAGTAGGGCTGACACACATCCAGTAGGGCTGACACACATCCAGTAGGATAGACACACATCCAGTAGGGCTGACACACATCCGGTAGGATGGACACACATCCAGTAGAGCTGACACACATCCAGTAGGGCTGACACACATCCGGTAGGGCTGACACACATCCAGTAGGGTTGACACACATCCAGTAGAGCTGACACACATCCAGTAGGGCTGACACACATCCAGTAGGGCTGACACACATCCAGTAGGGTTGACACACTTACACAGATCCTGTAGGATGGACACACATCCAGTAGGGTTTACACACATCCAGTAGGCTTGACACACATCCAGTAGGTTTGACACACATCCAATAGGTTTGCCACACATCCAGTAGGATTGACACACATCCAGGAGGGTTGACACACATGCAGTAAGATTGACACACAGCCAGAAGGTAATAGTCCTATCTGATAGTAAGGTAAAGGGTAATAGCCCTATCTGATAATAAGGTAGCTTCATTGTGAACAACACTCAACACCACTCACTGACTCACTCAATCCGTCCCTTCTTTCACTACTAGAGGTCTAGACAGAAAGAGGAGAGTTCTGCTTCTCTAAATTGTAGCTTGCCTAACATATGTCTCTCTGTGATTGGAGTCCTCTCTCCCTCTCCCTTAGTGAAGTCTGTAGCGTGCTCAGTTTGTGTGTGTGGCGGCATGCTCTGTGTGTGTGTGTGGGGGGGGCGGTTGCACAGTGTGAGGGGCTAGGCAGAGTACTCCATGAATCACATCTCCATAACAGCATCTCTCTCCCACTGACAGACAGACACAAACAGGGGCTGGCTGAGCACTGCAGATGCTAGAGGCAGAGGGAGGAGAGACACACGGAGGGAGAGAGAGGGAGGGAGATGTATAGAGAGAGGGAGAAGGAGGAAGAGAGAGAGAGAGGTAGAGAGAGAAGAAGGAGAGGGAGAGAGGGAGAAGGAGGGAGAGAGAGAGGTAGAGAGAGAAGAAGGAGAGGGAGAGAGAGAGAGGTAGAGAGAAGAAGGAGAGGGATAGAGAGAGGTAGAGAGAGAGAGAGAGAGAGAGGGAGATAGAGAGAGAGGTAGAGAGAGAAGAAGGAGAGGGAGAGAAGGAGGGAGAGATATTTAATTGCTGTTTAATGATTAGCTCAAAGTCAACATGTAGCCCCTCAGAGCAACACCTAGACAGTAGTCTCCAGTTGTGCTGGTCTCCTCCCTGCCTTGTGCACCGCTGGGCTCCACTTTACTGTTCATTTAGCACTATGTGAAGAGACATCAAACACAGGTATCCTGGGACAAGGCCTTACGGATGGTTACGACTGCTGTGGCAGTAAAACAACACCTTGGTATTGCCATGTAGCCTTTTTTTATAGAAGTTATTCTCATTGAGATCAAATCTATTTTACAAGAGAGGCCTGAATCGATCAAATATATGGTGAGGTTATATGTTAATTTTATTTTGCATTAATAACATTCATACAGTATAAACTATTCACAAGTCAATTAATGTTCACAATAAATGTATCCACAGAGGCTTCTCCCCTCTAATATATGAATAGGCCAGTCCATCTGTTCATGTATGGCAATCTTCTGCTTGTTTTGTTAGCTCATAACCCTCCCAACCAATCAGTGACTAGATCACATTAAAAGACCGCAGCATCATAATGACTGTTGTTAAAAGCACCATTTGGGAGAGAGACCGAGACCGAGACCGAGAGACACAGAGAGACAGACACAGAGACCGAGACCGAGACCGAGAGACACAGAGAGACAGACACAGAGACCGAGACCGAGACCGAGACCGAGAGACACAGAGAGACAGACACAGAGACCGAGAACGAGACCGAGACCGAGAGACACAGAGAGACAGACACAGAGACCGAGACCGAGACCGAGAGACACAAAGAGACAGACACAGAGACCGAGAACGAGACCGAGACCGAGAGACACAGAGAGACAGACACAGACACAGACACAGACACAGAGACCGAGAACGAGACCGAGACCGAGAGACACAGAGAGACAGACACAGAGACCGAGAACGAGACCGAGACCGAGAGACACAGAGAGACACAGAGAGGCACAGAGAGACAGACACAGAGACCGAGAACGAGACCGAGACCGAGACAGACACAGAGAGAGACAGACACAGAGACCGAGAACGAGACCGAGACAGACACAGAGAGACACAGAGAGACACAGAGAGGCACAGAGAGGCACAGAGAGGCACAGAGAGACACAGAGAGACATGCAGAGACACGCAGAGAGACGCAGAGAGACGCAGAGAGACGCAGAGAGACGCAGAGAGACGCAGAGAGACACAGAGAGACACAGAGAGACACACACACACACATACACATACACACACACACACACACACACACACACACACACACACACACACACACACACACACACACACACACACACACACACACACACACACACACACACACACACACACACACACACACACACACACACAGGCTAACCATCAAAAGGTTCAAAGTTGCCCTGATTGGTCCAGAAGACTCTATGCTGGGGGAGGGAAGAGGGGTGAAGAAACAGGTGAAGTGTTGTTGAAAGTGAAAAGGGAGTCTGGGAATCTTTAGACAGTTACATTTCACACAGCCCCAGTCCAAATGTAGCTGCTCGTTTTGGGGACAGAAAATCTGCATCCCAAATGGGACCCTATCCCCTATATAGTGCACTTCTTTTCACCCGGGCCCATAGGAAACAGGGTGCCATTTGGGATGTACTTAATTCTATGTGTGTGGCAGGCTGTTATCTCTCTCAACGAGGTGTGGGTTTGGGGGAGCTACCCCAGGCTGTCTTGAGAAGATGCCCATATATTTTGTTGTAGCAGGTGAGCTAATTAAACAATGTTCGTACTCAAATATATAGAATAAAACAATAATGAACCATGCTTCAAGTTTTTGTATAAGTTGCAGGGGTTTTATGGAGCTCAGCCAACAGAGAGTAGCAGTAGTCTAGATGGGCGATGCCTCAATTAGGACAAGTGCCTGAATTAGGACAAGTATCTGAATTAGGACAAGTGTCTGAATTAGGACAAGTGTATGAATTAGGACAGGTATCTGAATCAGGACAAGTGTCTGAATTAGGACAGGTGTCTGAATTAGGACAAGTTTCAGAATTAGGACAAGTCCCTGAATTAGGACAAGTGTCTGAATTAGGACAAGTGTCTGAATTAGGACAAGTGTGTGAATTAGGACAAGTGTCTGAATTAGGACAAGTATCTGAATTAGGACAAGTTTCTGAATTAGGACAAGTGTCTGAATTAGGACAAGTGACTAATTCAGGACCTTCCTGTGTGAGGTCATACTCTATGGATGTTGTAGAGCATAAACCTGCAGGAGCGAGTCACTGCGTTGATGTTTTCAGAGAAGGACAGGTTGTTGTCCAGGGTCACGCCAAGGTTCTTTGCCCATCTGGGAGGCAGACACAGTGGAGTTGAGCACTTTAACTTCCCTTGCCTTCTGCTGATTTCCTGTCCTTACTGCTACAAGGTCCCTATTTTACAGATATAAAGGACCTCTGAAGAGAGCAGACGCCCACCCATCATTTCTGTGCCTTGTGAATAAGCCTGAGTCCACTCACACTCACTGGGTGGTATTGGCAGACTGTACAGTCCTTATCCACACATTGGAGAGAGAAAAGACTGCTGTATAAAAGACGAGAGCTGAAGACTTGATCTGTTGTCATCAAGTGCCATCTATTGGTGGAGAGGAGAATGATTAGATCAGGAACTGGTTGGCTCAGTGTGGAAAACTGCTGCAGTGCAACAGAGCTTCATTCTCTCAGTAGACCCATAGACGCAGCAGCTACAATGATACAGACAACATGTGTTGCTGGTTATAAGCATGTATTGTACGATCCTTAGGACATTTACACGCAGACACACATACACAGTCACACACACAACACTCTCGTCTCGTCTCTCTACTGTCAATCATGTTGTACTTGTCTTGTTCACATACATCCTCTATCTCTATCTCTCCTCTCTCTCACTCACTCACTCTCTCTCTCCTCTCTCTCTCTCTCTCTCTCTTTCTCTCACTCTCACTCTCACTATCTGTTCTCATCCAGGGGGTAAAGGGTGACTCTGGCGTCCCAGGAGACAAAGGAGATCAAGGAGATCCGGTATGTAACACACCCTTCCAACACATTATTGTGGTGACTTTTAAAGTGGCTGTCATTAACCGTGAACTCTAACCTTTCACCTTTGGCCTACTCCCTCAGGGTCAGCCAGGTGGAGACGGGGCCTCTGGGATGAAAGGACAAAAGGTGAGTCACATCACATGGTGTGTGTGTGTGTGTGTGTGTGTGTGTGTGTGTGTGTGTGTGTGTGTGTGTGTGTGTGTGTGTGTGTGTGTGTGTGTGTGTGTGTGTGTGTGTGTGTGTGTGTGTGTGTGTGTGTGTGTGTGTGTGTGTGTGTGTGTGTGTGTGTGCGTGTGCGTGCGTGCGTGAGCTCCAGACTGATTCCCCCTGATCTATTTATCTTTCCTGCATTCATTTAAGTCTAAATCTGGCTGCAAATTAACTCTCTTATAACGATATTTCATCATTGTTAATTGTCACACACACACACACACACACACACACACACACACACACACACACACACACACAATGTGACTCACCTTCTGTTCTTTCATCCCTGAGGCATCCTTGTTTAACCCACTACAGTATATCAGTGTACCAACCCCCCTAACCCAATCAACTGAAACCGGTTGTCATTAAGTAGTCATGTAAATAGTGTTTGAATGAATGCTACTGTTGGTGATGACTGAATCACTGAGAGAGGAGGTAGGAGCAGATGTTACAACAGCTTCGGTGGTGGGGGAGATTTCACTATCCGCTCTAAACCAAGGCTTCTAGATTCTTCCTAAAGAATAGATCAATATCATCCTGAGGTGTTTAAGCATGTCTGTACAGTTTCACATCTCTGTGTTCTCTGTGTATTCTCTTATCAGGGGGAAGAGGGCCTAAGAGGACCACCAGGACCGGTGAGGAGTACATTGTTATGGCGTTAATATTTCATGTGACTGTTTATAACTGAGACATAAACTAATATTATCTAAGAGACTGTAGTTTGTTTTTGAGTTATTGGAGAGAGGAGTACCTGAGGGGTGGGAACAAGACTAGCCTGGACTGGTCCAGTACACTATTCCTGCTCGACATTGACAAGGTTTGGGCTCCATGTTTTTCAGAACTGAGAGTAACTGCAATCCATGCTCTGTCTCCTCTGATCTCTCAATCACAATCCTGAATCTACACCTACATTACCTGACTATGTCATTGTAATGGGCCATACCTTTACTGGTGCATGTCAACACGGTATATATAAAGGCTAGTATGTGACCACAATGGACAGGTATACCTTTGGTAGACGATCCAGACAGGTAATAATAGTGGGAACAACATACTATTCCCAGACTCCTCTGAGATCTGTCCTTCTTCATAATTCAACTCCTGGTTTCTTATTTAGCCGCTGATCCAAGTGGCACCGAGCCAACGTCACATCACCGCACGCTGAACAAATATTCCCTCTACACTAATGAGCTCCTTCTCCTACTACTACTTTATATCACTCTGTCTGCCTCCCAAATCGCACCCCATTCCCTACATAGTGACGACTTTTGTAACATGCATGCTCCGACTACCCATTTCTTTCACCGATTGTGTCCCAAATGGTTCCCTATGGATCCTGGTCCAAAGAGGTGCACTAAATAGGCATTAGAGTGCCATTTGATATGAATCCCTTATCTCAACTGGAGTCAGGTCCACTTGTTCTTAAACGTTTAATTTACAATTTAACAGTGGCAGGTAATGAGTTCCCCTTAATGACTATAAAGTCTTTTCTTTCCTTGCAATTATTTGTGTAAGAAGTTCTATGAGGACCACTTAATCGGACTCAATTAACTGGACTGGATTACATTTTGAAATTGATTTTTAAGATTGAAGCGATAAGGGAGCAAAATGATTTAAAAAATGTAAATGATGTTGCTATTTTAGGCCTACAGTCTTCTGAGGTTTGGTTGAAACACCCAAAGTCCAGTATGTTATCATGTGATGATGTCTCCGGCTGGGGCAGCCTTCTATTTATAATTATCAAATACATTCAGTCAATCAATTAATCATGTGGCTCCCAAACGGTTTCTGAATGCCAAATCAACTATGCCAATTGTTGAATGCCAAATACCCCCCTAGCCACCACTCCTGATAGACACACTAGATCTGAGAGGATTGGATAAGTAGCTATACTCTTTATTGTAATAGCTAAATTAATAGCTTAATTTCTGATTGGCTAGGTGGGAAATGTCACCATATTGCTTCCATCCATCTATCCAATCCTCTCTGGTCTACATTAGTGGCTTCGGAGTACGTTCATTTAGAATTCAGACATTCAGAAAAGTAATTTATCAATTCATAAATGGTCTGTTTGAATATTTAGCTCAAATCTCACTTAAATAGGGGACTACCGAGTGACGCAAAGCACTGCATCTCAGTGCGCAAGGTGTCACTGAAGACCCTGGTTCGATTCCAGGCTGTATCACAACCGGCCGTGATCGGGAGTCCCATAGGGCGGTGCACAAGTGGCCCAGCGTTTGGTCTTAACTGACTTGCCAAGTTAAATGAAGGTTACATAAAACAAATACAATTAAATGAAGGTTTCATAAAACAAATACAATTAAATGAAGGTTACATAAAACAAATACAGTTAAATGAAGGTTACATAAAACAAATACAGTTAAATGAAGGTTACATAAAACAAATACAATTAAATGAAGGTTACATGAAACAAATACAATTAAATGAAGGTTACATAAAACAAATACAGTTAAATGAGCGTTTATATGTCCACTTCCTAGTAACAGATAATGGGTGAATCCCAAATGGCACCAGGTCAATAGTAGTGCGCTTTATAGGGAATAGGGTACCATAGGGCTATGGTCAATAGTAGTGCGCTATATAGGGAATAGGGTACCATAGGGCTCTGGTCAATAGTAGTGCGCTATATAGGGAATAGGGTACCATAGGGCTATGGTCAATGGTAGTGCGCTATAATGGGGAATAGGGTGCCATTTGAGACGCAGTGGGATCATTTCTGCCGTAAAGCGTTTAATTCCATGACTCTGCAGAAACCAGGGTTCAGACCATTACCTTCCTTCCTGTTCATTAGTGCAGAGGAGGAACCACCAGGCATGCGTGACCCTCCATGACCCACAGGCAGCCCACACATGGCCCTTGACCAGACTCTGACTGAGGGCTACAGATATAAGAGACAAGATTAGAACAAATTGACAAGCTTTAGGAGGCAGACTGATATTTGGAACTTGAAGCACTAAAAGGCTGATTTCCACACTGAACTTGTTGTACAACATCACAGGAAAGATCAGGACATGGTTTTACTGCATGGCCCTCCATGACCCACAGATAGACCACACGTAGCCCTTGACCAGACAGACACAGAATAATAAGCTAGGCTATGAACAAGAGCAGAAGGCTAAAAGATTAGAACAAATTGACAAACTTGTAAATAGATATTTATGCCAGTGTGAGATGTTGAAATGAAAGCCAAACCAAAATGTATTACCACTAAAATAACCCGGCTTGACCAGCCAGACACAGAAGAACAGGAAGACAAGGAACAGGGTTGGAATAAATTAACATACTTGTTCAATAGAAAAAATAAAAAAAATGTTAGCTTTTGGAGGCAGACTAACACTGTACCCAAACCGCCATCGTGCGCTATATCGTGCACAAATTGATTTTGTCCCCCCACACCAAACGCGATCACGACACGCAGGTTAAAATATCAAAACAAACTCTGAACCAATAATATTATTTTGGGGACAGGTCAAAAAGCATTAAACATTTATGGCAATTTAGCTAGCTAGCTTGCAGTTGCTAGCTAATTTGTCCTATTTAGCTAGCTTGCTGTTGCTAGCTAATTTGTCCTGGGATATAAACGTTGAGTTGTTATTTTACCTGAAATGCACAAGGTCCTCTAGTCCGACAATTAATCCACACATAAAACAGTCAACCGAATCGTTTCTAGTCATCGCTCCTCCTTCCAGGCTTTTTCTTTTTTGCACTTTATATGGCGATTGGCATCTAATAGTATTACCATGACGACGACCGACCTCAGTTCGTCTTTCAATCACCCATGTGGGTATAACCAATGAGGAGATGGCACATGGGCCTCTGCTTCTGTAAACCAATGAGGAGATGGGAGAGGCAGGACTTGCAGCGTGTTCTGTGCCACAAATAGAAGCAACTTCTATTTTAGCGCCTGGCAACGCAAATGCTCGTTGGTGCGCGTGAACAGTGTGGGTGCAATGATTGAATAACATGTATGTGTAAATGTATTTTTGCTACACTAGCGCACGGGAAGCAAGCGGTATGGTCAGCATGTCAGATGTTGAACTTGAAGCCAACTCAAAACATATGTACACATAATTGCAGGTTTCTAGGCTTCAATTGTGGTACAATATCATGGGAAAGCTCAGGACATCATTTTACAGCTTGAAAAGTTGACTTTCCATCACTGTGGGAATGCGTCCCAGATGGCAACCTATTCCCTATATAGTGCACTACTTTTGACCAGAGCCCAATGGGCACTATAAAGGGAATAGGAAGCCATTTGGGATACAACCTTGACCTTTAACGATCCATACCCTCGCTGGAGGACTGCTCTACAGGTGGGCTTTGTATCCCCACAACAATGATTGGTCGATTCCAGGACTGACTCTCAAAATACATCCCAAATGGCAACCTATTCCCTACATAGGGCACTACTTTTGACCAGAGCTCTATGGTACTATTTACCTCACTTTAATAGAGAATAGGGTGCCATTTGGGACGTACAGGCTGAGGTGCTAGTCTAGTGGAAGAGGGTCTAGTGACAGACAGAAAACACCCCTTCGCTCCTTTTCTCTCTTAAAAGGCTTCTTCAGTTTGACTTTGACGAGTGCCGAGCCGATTGCCGAGTGCCGAGCCGAGTGCCGCGCCGAGTGCATTCAATAAGGGAGGTTAGGTGGTACGTCTTACCTACCGAATAAGTGACAATGAAGAAGACAGCTGATTTTCGATCTTCTATCTTGTCTGTCCTTTCCATCCAGGTGATGACAGCTCATGGACTGAGACATCTGTCTGGCTCTGTAAGTTTAAACATCCTACGTAGTTACCTTTAACTTCTGTTCTATTCAGTCATAATGGCAGTGGTGCTCTGACTGGTAACTCAATATTTTGTGTTGCCTTGATGAAAGTTATTTTATATAAAATGCTCCGCATTTCATAATGACCTTATTTCTATTTTATTTTAGGAGGCTGAATCAGGAGAGACGGGCCAGAAAGGAGAAACGGGTGATCCAGTAAGGATAGGATATGTACCAACCTGCTCACAGTGTTCATAGGATTTGTAAATAATTAGCCCGTGTAAAGAAAAATCAGCTCCCCCTTGTCCATTAAATCTATTTCATTATTCATCAGCTAAACTGATCCTAGATCAGCACTCCTACTCTGATACGCTGGAGTATGGATCCAGAGTATGGATCCAGATCAGATGAAGACTAATATATTGATGTTTGTCTCTGTGTCAAATCAAAAACTAATTGTATTTGTCTCATTCGCCGAATACAACAGGCCTTACCGTGAAATGTTACTATCAAGCCCTTAACCAACAATGCAGTTCAAGAAATAGAGTTAAGAAAATATTTACTAAAAAAACTAAAGAAAATGACATAACAATAACGAGGCTAAATACAGTGGGGGCAAGGTGTATAGTCTGGGTGGCCATTAGATTAATTGCTCTGCAGTCTTATGGCTTGGGGGTAGAAACTGTTAAGGAGCCTTTTGGTCCTAGACTTGGGGCTCCGGTACCGCTTGCCGTGTGGTAGCAGAGAGAACAGTCTATGACTTGGGTGACTGGAGTCTTTTTGGGGCATTCCTCTGACACTGCCTAGTATATAGGTGCTGGATGGCAGGAAGCTTGGCCCCAGTGATGTACTGGGCTGTACACACTACCCTCTGTAGCACCTTACGGTCAGATGCTGAGCAGTTGCCATACCAGGCGGTGATGCAACTGGTCAGGACGCTCTCGATGGTGCAGTTGTAGAACATTTTGAGGATCTGGGGACCTATGAATCTTTTCAGTCTCCTGGGGGGGAATAGGTGTTGTCGTGCCCTCTTCACAACTGTCTTGGTGTGTTTGGACCATGATAGTTTGTTGGTGATGTTCACACCAATGAACTTGAAACTCTCAACCCGCTCCTCTACAACCCTGTCGATGTTAATGGGGCCTGTTCGGCCCTCCTTTTCCTGTAGTCTACGATCAGCTCTTTTGTCTTGCTCACATTGAGGGAGAGGTTGTCGTCCTGGCATCACACTGCCAGGTCTCCTCCCTATAAGCTGTCTCATCGTTGTTGGTGATCAGGCCTACCAATGGTAGGTGTTTGAGTCGTGCTTGGCTAAGCAGTCATGGGTGAACAGGGAGTACAGGAGGAGACTAAGTACACACCCCTGAGGGGCCCAGCGTGACAGATGTGTTGTTGCCTACACTTACCACCTGGGGGCGGCCCGTCTCATGCTACCACTAGAGTGAAAGCACCGCCAGCATTCAAAAGTGACCAAAACATCAGCCAGGAAGCATAGGAACTGAGAAGTGGTCTGTGGTCACCACCTGCAGAATCACTCCTTTATTGGGGGTGTCTTGCTAATTGCCTATAATTTCCACCTTTTGTCTATTCCATTTGCACAACAGCATGTGAAATTTATTGTCAATCAGTGTTGCTTCCTAAGTGGACAGTTTGATTTCACAGAAGTGTGATTGACTTAGAGTTAAATTGTGTTGTTTAAGTGTTCCCTTTATTTTTTGAGCAGTGTATATTGAGTAAAAAGTCAATCAATTTTTTTTAGGAATATAGTGAAGTAAAAGTTGTCAAAAATATAAATAGTTAAGTACAGATGCCCCCGAAGAGTACTTAAGTAGTGCTTCAAAGTATTTTTCTTAAGTACTTTACACTAGTGCTACTGTGTGTCTCTTGTTTAAACACAATGGATTTACAGGATGATGATAATGGTTTATATGATCCTTTTTCTTCAGGGACAAAGAGGACTCCAAGGACCACATGGTCTCAAGGTAACCAGTTCATTCTAAGTATTCAGATGAAGGACAAGCATTAAATACATGTTAAAGGCCTCATCTACACTGATCTGAGTACTGTATGACCTTTGACATTGGGTTTGGTTATCGACACTGATCTGAGTACTGTATGCCTTTGACATTGGGTTTGGTTATCTACAATGATCTGAGTACTGTATGACCTTTGACATTGGGTTTGGTTATCTACAGTGATCTGAGTACTGTATGACCTTTGACATTGGGTTTGGTTATCGACACTGATCTGAGTACTGTATGACCTTTGACATTGGGTTTGGTTATCTACACTGATCTGAATACTGTATGACCTTTGAAATTGGGTTTGGTTATCCACACTGATCTGAGTACTGTATGACCTTTGACATTGGGTTTGGTTATCCACACTGATCTGAGTACTGTATGACCTTTGACATTGGGTTTGGTTATCTACACTGATCTGAATACTGTATGACCTTTGACATTGGGTTTGGTTATCTACACTGATCTGAGTACTGTATGACCTTTGACATTGGGTTTGGTTATCCACACTGATCTGAGTACTGTATGACCTTTGACATTGGGTTTGGTTATCTACACTGATCTGAGTACTGTATAACCTTTGACATTGGGTTTGGTCATCTACACTGATCTGAGTACTGTATGACCTTTGACATTGGGTTTGGTCGTCTACACTGATCTGAGTACTGTATGACCTTTGACATTGGGTTTGGTTGTCTACACTGATCTGAGTACTGTATGACCTTTGACATTGGGTTTGGTCATCTACACTGATCTGAGTACTGTATGACCTTTGACATTGGGTTTGGTTATCGACACTGATCTGAGTACTGTATAACATTTGACATTGGGTTTGGTTATCTACACTGATCTGAGTACTGTATAACCTTTGGCATTGGGTTTGGTTATCCACACTGATCTGAGTACTGTATGACCTTTGACATTGGGTTTGGTTATCTACAATGATCTGGGTACTGTATGACCTTTGACATTGGGTTTGGGTTTGGTTATCCACACTGATCTCAGTACTGTATGACCTTTGACATTGGGTTTGTTAAGTACATAATGATATACAATAGCATATATACACATGATATATGAGCAGCCTGGAATTTAATAGAATCCCAGTACACAAATACATTATATTTGAGGAATAAAAAGTAATATGTTATACAGTGTGTTTCTAGACTAAATATAAACTGGGACTTCTATAAAGTCAGGTTGAATTGCTCTGTTTGGCATGTTTCCTTTCTTGAAGCCAGACGCTAAATAGATTTTCTCAGGGTCTCACTTATTAACAAATGTCTTGGAGCAATTGCGGAGAAAAACAAATCTAACCTTAAATGTTCTCTGTCTCTCTCTGTCTCTCTCTGTCTCTCTCTGTCTCTCTCTGTCTCTCTCTGTCTCTCTCTGTCTCTCTCTGTCTCTCTCTCTCTCTCTCTCTCTCTCTCTCTCTCTCTCTCTCTCTCTCTATTTTCTTCTTTCCCTTCCCCCCTCTCCCTCCTTTCATTACTGGTTTAAAGGGAAGCCTAGGACTACCAGGTCCAAAGGGAGAGCCCGGCCCAGAGGTAAATACCCCGTTGATAATCAAACTATCACCAGAGAACAAAGAGTCTCTATCACCAGAGAACAAAGAGTCTCTATCTCTAGAGTACCAAGAGTCTTTATCTCCAGAAAACAAAGAGTCTCTATCACCAGAGAACAAAGAGTCTCTATCTCCAGAGAACCAGGAGTCTTTATCTCCAGAAAACAAAGAGTCTCTATCACCAGAGAACAAAGAGTCTCTATCTCCAGAGAACCAGGAGTCTTTATCACCAGAGAACAAAAAGTCTCTATCACCAGAGAACAAAGAGTCTTTATCACCAGAGAACAAAGAAACTCTATCACCAGAGAACAAAGAGTCTTTATCACCAGAGAACAAAGAGTCTTTATCACCCAACAATACTCAACAACACAAGCTATATGATCCTCTGCCATTGTACTCATTGGTATAGTAGTATGAAACTGTTTGGATTGACACAGGAAACAGAATGTATTACATTGTGTATCAAGTACGCAGATACCCTAGATCACCTTTAGTGCACCTGTAGTTGGTTTAGGTTCTAGTTTAAGTTCCCTGAGCAGCTAGTGGTAATGCAACTCACCCCAGGAACTAGAAATAGGTCTATATGGCATGACAAGTGATTCATTACCTCATCCTAGACGTTTGAGCAATTTCTATTGTTCTACAGAGAGAAATTACTATCTTAAACTCTATGGACTCTTGGAAGACTAGCCCTTGGAGGTTAAAATCCTAATAAAATTTGTATCAAACGGTACGACTAATCAAACTTTTGAGGCTGGGCCACCTGTTGACTGTAAGTGGAAGTGGGTCGTTCAATGTAACTACTATAGAACACTTCAATAGCTCCTGCTACCTAAAGGGGATGGTCAAGCTCCCAAACCAGACAGATTGCTGCAATTCTCACAGCAGGTCAAACACCAAAAGATTGCTGCAATCTTCTTTCCTCGCCTACAGTTTGTCCCCTACAGTCTGGTATTTGGGAAATGGTTCATTGGTCTTTTCAATTCTTGATATTTACCCATTTGATTCTTGACAGATATAACTTCTAAATGCCTTTTGAGCTTGACACAACTGTCGAATCCCAGACTAGAACTTTAAAATAAAAGAGAACTGCCGGAGGTCCTGAAGGTATTCTACAAAGTAGGATCAAGGAGTTAACCAATAAATTTCCCCTAATAACTTTATTTTTTAAGAAAGATAAGCTTGAAATGGGCTTTGGTCTGATTGACTGAACAACCAAAAACACATATACGTTTAGCTTTCTTAATGAACCAGAAAATCAACAGTTATTTCTGGTTATTTATCAAAGTTAGCTGGTTAACTAATTAAACCTACTTTGTAGTATATCCCTCTGGTGTCTAGTAGCTAGCTACAGTCTATACAGTTCCAACACCTCCGAGATGTCTTCACCTTAGCATCCAACCTTCAACCCCTTGGTGACCAGAAAGGCCTCCAGAACAACATGTCTTTACTGGGGTGTAGCTCAGTAATACAACTCTCTGAATCAGAGAGTGATTGCTGGGGCTGTCTGCAGTTAGCCAGACAGCCAGGTCACCAGGGCCAGGCTATGATTACTAGAAGAAGGAATATTAGACTCTAACACTTCTCTGACTGTTTTCCAGGGTAAAGAAGGTCCTCATGGACTCATCGGACTCCCAGGGATTGCAGGAGAGACGGTAAGTAAAAGACATGTTACTTAAAATACATGTATTAAGTACCGTCTGCACCAGGGGTGGGGTCAATTCTATTTCAATTATGGAAGATATACTCTGTTATTTGTTCCTGAGTTGAAATGGAATTGCCCCCACCTCTCCAGAAAGAACAATCTCATCTTTCTCTTTCTCTCATGTCTTTATCTCCCTGTTCCACTGTTCCCCCAACTACACCTACCAAAGGACAATAAGGAAATACATAGATTAACCGCTGAGGAGAGAGAGAGAAGAGAGAGAAGAAGAGAGCAGATGAAGGCAAAGGGGGGGGGGGGGGGGGCAAAGTCTTGAATTGTTACACAGGCGGTCAGTAATTCAATTTGAGAATGAATTAGTGGGTAGAGGCAGATCGGAGCGTTTTACGTTATGAGGGAGCGGAGGCAGGCAGGGACCCCAATCTGTTGCTGCACCTGCTGTACCCATAATGAGTATCTGTCTTTATTCAGAAGTAGGAGAGGGAAAGAGAGGCATTTCATCCTGGAAAAGGGGAAGGATGTTGGAACATGGTGGGCCCGCTGATGCGGAGAGGAGAGAGATGAATGTATCTGTATGGTAATGGGAGGGTGGACGTGTGTGTTGAGGGGGCAGTAGTTGTGCGTGCTTGTGTACCTGTTCACATCTGTGAGTGTGTGTGTGTGTGTGTGTGTGTGTGTGTGTGTGTGTGTGTGTGTGTGTGTGTGTGTGTGTGTGTGTGTGTGTGTGTGTGTGTGTGTGTGTGTGTGTGTGTGTGTGTGTGTGTGTGTGTGTGTGTGTGTAGACCTGGTTGATAGATGTGTCTCTGTTCTGTCCTCCGTTTCTAGGGATCGTCGGGGGACAAGGGACCACCCGGTAGAGACGGTCTTAAAGGAATCAAGGTAGAGCTTCAAATCAAGTCTTCCACCTTGGAGTACAGACCAGCAGGCAGACATTAGACAGATGTTTCACCATCACCGTAGAGGATGGTGCACGACTTTCAGATTGGATAGCAACTCCCTTCCAGTATTTAGTGGTTCTACTGGTGTATAGTCCTGTATTAAGTGGTTCTACAGGGGTATAGTCTGTATTAAGTGGTTCTACTGGGATATAGTCCTGTATTAAGTGGTTCTACTGGGGTATAGTCCTGTATTAAGTGATTATACTGGGGTATAGTCCTGTATTAAGTGGTTATACTGGGGTTTAGTCCTATATTAAGTGGTTCTACTGGGATATAGCCTGTATTAAGTGGTTCTACTGGGGTATAGTCCTGTATTAAGTGGTTATACTGGGATATAGTCCTGTATTAAGTGGTTATACTGGGGTATAGTCCTGTATTAAGTGATTATACTGGGGTATAGTCCTGTATTAAGTGGTTTTACTGGGATATAGTCCTGTATTAAGTGGTTCTACTGGGGTATAGTCCTGTATTAAGTGGTTCTACTGGTGTATAGTCCTGTATTAAGTGGTTCTACTGGGGTATAGTCCTGTATTAGGTGATTCTACTGGTGTATAGTCCTGTATTAAGTGGTTCTACTGGTGTATAGCCTGTATTAAGTGGTTCTACTGGTGTATAGCCTGTATTAAGTGGTTATACTGGTGTATAGCCTGTATTAAGTGGTTCTACTGGTGTATAGCCTGTATTAAGTGGTTATACTGGTGTATAGCCTGTATTAAGTGGTTCTACTGGGGTATAGCCTGTATTAAGTGGTTATACTGGGGTATAGTCCTGTATTAAGTGGTTCTACTGGGGTATAGTCCTATATTAAGTGGTTATACTGGGGTTTAGTCCTGTATTAAGTGGTTCTACTGGGGTATAGTCCTGTATTAAGTGGTTATACTGGGGTATAGTCCTATATTAAGTGGTTCTACTGGGGTATAGTCCTGTATTAAGTGGTTCTACTGGGGTATAGTCTGTATTAAGTGGTTATACTGGGGTATAGTCCTGTATTAAGTGGTTCTACTGGGGTATAGTCTGTATTAAGTGATTCTACTGGTTGTATAGTCTGTATTAAGTGGTTATACTGGGGTATAGTCCTGTATTAAGTGATTCTACTGGTGTATAGTCCTGTATTAAGTGGGTCTACTGGGGTATAGTCTGTATTAAGTGGTTCTACTGGGATATAGTCCTGTATTAAGTGATTCTACTGGGGTATAGTCTGTATTAAGTGGTTCTACTGGTGTATGGGCCTGTATTAAGTGGTTCTACTGGGGTATAGTCCTGTATTAAGTGGTTCTACTGGGGTATAGTCCTGTATTAAGTGGTTTTACTGGGCTATGGTCCTGTATTAAGTGGTTCTACTGGGATATAGCCTGTATTAAGTGGTTCTACTGGGATATAGCCTGTATTAAGTGGTTCTACTGGGATATAGTCCTGTATTAAGTGGTTCTACTGGGCTATGGTCCTGTATTAAGGGGTTCTACTGGTGTATGGGCCTGTATTAAGTGGTTCTACTGGTGTATAGTCCTGTATTAAGTGGTTCTACTGGTGTATGGGCCTGTATTAAGTGGTTCTACTGGGATATAGCCTGTATTAAGTGGTTCTACTGGGATATAGTCCTGTATTAAGTGGTTCTACTGGTTTATGGGCCTGTATTAAGTGGTTCTACTGGTGTATGGGCCTGTATTAAGTGGTTCTACCCGGTGTATAGTCCGGTTTACTGTGCATGGTGAGCTCAGCTCTACCGTGGCCCATACACACACACCCATCTCTGACAAGGCTGCATGCTACAGTTTATAAAATACTGCCGGGTCTGTTTCCTCCACGCACATAAACACGCTGTGGACTAATGAATAAAATACAATAAAATAGTTTTGGGGTGTAATTTCCTAATTAACCCCTGTTGTTGTGTGAAATGATTCCAGTGGGGTGGCAGAAATCCTCAGCTTTAGCCTCTGACTCCCCACCTTCCCTCCCCCCTACCTCTCACACTGTGTGTGTCATTCATAGTGAAGTGGGGTGACAGATGCCCCCGCTTTCCCCTCCTGACTCCCACTGTTCTCACCAGCCTCACCCCCCTCCTACACCCATTCCTTATCTACATGTGAACATCAGTCACTCAGAGTCACCCCCTGTACTGTAGAGATGACACGGCCCATCTGTCACTGCAGTGGCTGTCTGTCTGTCTGATTGACTTTCTCACTCTGTCTGTCCTCTCTGTCTGTCTGTCTGTCTGTCTGTCTGTCTGTCTGTCTGTCTGATTGACTTTCTCACTCTGTCTGTCCTCTCTGTCTGTCTGTCTGTCTGTCTGTCTGTCTGTCTGTCTGTCTGTCTGTCTGTCTGATTGACTTTCTCGCTCTGTCTGTCTGTCTGTCTGTCTGTCCTCTCTGTCTGTCTCTCTGTCCGTCTGTCCTCTCTGTCTGTCTGTCTGTCTGTCTGTCTGTCTGTCTGTCTGTCTGTCTGTCTTTCTCTTTCCCTAGGGGGACTCTGGAGGTGTGATGGGACCCCAGGGCCTGCCTGGACCCAAGGGAGAGCCTGGAGAGCCAGTAGCTGAACATCTGGTGGGTTTGCTGAGAGCTCATAGGGCTCCGGTCAAAGTAGTGCACTACAGTATGGAATAGGGTTCCATTTGGGACGTAGTGAGACACTGTTATCACTATCTGATCTGACCTTATTGGCTTGTTTTGGCCTTATACACACACACACACACACACACACACACACACACACACACACACACACACACACACACACACACACACACACACACACACACACACACACACACACACACACACACACACACACACACACACACACACACACACAGAGTAGATTAATATATCACTTTGGAATTCAGTGCATGGTAATCAGTCATCACTGGACACATGATCTCACAAACAGACACACACAAACACATACACACACAGTAGTAGATCAGCTAGAAACAGCTGCGGCGACAGCAGCAAACATGTTGACTGAGAGGAGTGCCTGTCGCAGCACAGCCCTGACTTCATGCAGATGCAATGCTAGTAAGTAATCCAGTATTCAATGACACCAGCCACGGTAATGGCCTATCCACCCCCGTTCTGAGGCTTAAAGCTGTCAGCAGACTACTTTGCGGACCCAGCTTTGCATTTAGAAGTGTTCATTACATACAGGTAACTGCCAAAATAAAGGAAACACCAACATTAAGTATCTTAATAGGGTGTTGGGCACCACGAGCCAGAACAGCCAGAATGACACTTGTCATAGAGTTTGCACGTATCTGGAACTCTATTGGAGGGATGCAACACCATTCTTCCATGAGAAATTCCATAATTTGGTGTTTTGTTGAAATTGGTGGAAACCGCTGTCTCAGGTGCTGCTCCAGAATCTCCTAGAAGTCTTCATTTGGGTTGAGATCTGGTGACTGACACACACACACACACTTTAAAACATGCTCCTTAGAAACCCCTCTTTCAATTTCCTTTCTAGCCACGGTAGCCAACATAATGGGCAACTGGGCATTTTTATACATGACCCTAAGCATGATGGGATGTTAATTACCTAATTAACTCAGAACAACACCTGTGTGGAAGCAACCACTCATTTACTCAACTGTTTCCTTTATTTGTTCCGTTCTACAGCACCTGCAGTACCAGCTAGTTACCTGTACATGTACAGCACCTGCAGTACCAGCTAGTTACCTGTACAGACACAGCACCTGCAGTACCAGCTAGTTACCTGTACAGACACAGCACCTGCAGTACCAGCTAGTTACCTGTACAGACACAGCACCTGCAGTACCAGCTAGTTACCTGTACAGACACAGCACCTGCAGTACCAGCTAGTTACCTGTACAGACACAGCACCTGCAGTACCAGCTAGTTACCTGTACAGACACAGCACCTGCAGTACCAGCTAGTTACCTGTACAGACACAGCACCTGCAGTACCAGCTAGTTACCTGTACAGACACAGCACCTGCAGTACCAGCTAGTTACCTGTACAGACACAGCACCTGCAGTACCAGCTAGTTACCTGTACAGACACAGCACCTGCAGTACCAGCTAGTTACCTGTACAGACACAGCACCTGCAGTACCAGCTAGTTACCTGTACAGACACAGCACCTGCAGTACCAGCTAGTTACCTGTACAGACACAGCACCTGC
>NW_026600599.1:95000-135000 GCF_029448725.1 Salvelinus fontinalis | reverse complement strand
GTCCTATATCGACATAACCTGAAAAGCTGCTCAGCAAGGAAGAAGCCACTGCTCCAAAACCGCCATAAAAAATCCAGACTATGGTTTGCAACTGCACATGGGGACAAAGATCGTACATTTTGGAGAAATGTCCTCTGGTCTGATGAAACAAAAATAGAACTGTTTGGCCATAATGACCATCGTTATGTTTGTAGGGAAAAGGGGGACGCTTGCAAGCCGAAGAACACCATCCCAACCGTGAAGCACGGGGGTGGCAGCATCATGTTGTGAGGGTGCTTTGCTGTAGGAGGGACAGGTGCACTTCACAAAATAGATGGCATCATGAGGCAGGACAATTATGTGGATATATTGAAGCAACATCTCAAGACATCAGTCATGAAGTTAAAGCTTGGTAGCAAATGGGTCTTCCACATGGACAGTGACCCCAAGCATACTTCCAAAGTTATGGCAAAATGGCTTCAGGACAACAAAGTCAAGGTATTGGAGTGGCCATCACAAAGCCCTGAGCTCAATCCTATAGAAAATTTGTGGGCCGATCTGAAAAAGCGTGTGCGAGCAAGGAGGCCTACAAACCTGACTCAGTTACACCAGCTCTGTCAGGAGGAATGGGCCAAAATTCACTCAACTTATTGTGGGAAGCTTGTGGAAGGCTACCCGAAACGTTTGACCCAAGTTAAACAATTTAAAGGCAATGCTACCAAATACTATTTGAGTGTATGTAAACTTTTGACCCACTGGGAATGTGATGAAATAAATAAAAGCTGAATAAATCATTATCTCTACTATTATTCTGACATTTCACATTCTTAAAATAATGTGGTGATCCTAACTGACCTAAAACAGGGAATTTTTACTAGGATTAAATGTCAAGAATTATGAAAAACTGAGTTTAAATGTATTTGGCTAAGGTGTATGTAAACTTCTGACTTCAACTGTAATTTTGATACTTAAGTATATTTAAAACCAAATAATTTTAGACTTTTACTCAAGTACTATTTTACTGGGTGACTTTCACTTTTACTTGAGTCATTTTCTATTATCTTTACTTTTACTCTGGTTTGACAGTTGAGAACTTTTTCCACCACTGCGAATTTTGCTGGTGACCAGCCTTCACTGTGTTTTCAAGGTGCCTTCACTGTGTTTTCATGGTGCCTTCACTGTGTTTTCATGGTGCCTTCACTGTGTTTTCATGGTGCCTTCACTGTGTTTTCATGGTGCCTTCACTGTGTTTTCAAGGTGCCTTCACTGTGTTTTCATGGTGCCTTCACTGTGTTTTCAAGGTGCCTTCACTGTGTTTTGCTGGTGACCAGCCTTCACTGTGTTTTCATGGTGCCTTCACTGTGTTTTCATGGTGCCTTCACTGTGTTTTCATGGTGTCTTCACTGTGTTTTCAAGGTGCCTTCACTGTGTTTTCGTGGTTCCTTCACTGTGTTTTCATGGTGCCTTCACTGTGTTTTCATGGTGCCTTCACTGTGTTTTCATGGTGCCTTCACTGTGTTTTCATGGTGCCTTCACTGTGTTTTCATGGTGCTTTCACTGTGTTTTCATGGTGCCTTCACTGTGTTTTCAAGGTGCCTTCACTGTGTTTTGCTGGTGACCAGCCTTCACTGTGTTTTCATGGTGCCTTCACTGTGTTTTCATGGTGCCTTCACTGTGTTTTCAAGGTCCCTTCACTGTGTTTCATGGTGCCTTCACTGTGTTTTCATGGTGCCTTCACTGTGTTTTCAAGGTGCCTTCACTGTGTTTTCATGGTGCCTTCACTGTGTTTTCATGGTGCCTTCACTGTGTTTTCAAGGTGCCTTCACTGTGTTTTCGTGGTTCCTTCACTGTGTTTTCATGGTGCCTTCACTGTGTTTTCATGGTGCCTTCAATGTGTTTTCATGGTGCCTTCACTGTGTTTTCATGGTGCCTTCACTGTGTTTTCATGGTGCTTTCACTGTGTTTTCAAGGTGCCTTCACTGTGTTTTCATGGTGCCTTCACTGTGTTTTCATGGTGCCTTCACTGTGTTTTCAAGGTGCCTTCACTGTGTTTTGCTGGTGACCAGCCTTCACTGTGTTTTCATGGTGCCTTCACTGTGTTTTCATGGTGCCTTCACTGTGTTTTCAAGGTTCCTTCACTGTGTTTCATGGTGCCTTCACTGTGTTTTCATGGTGCCTTCACTGTGTTTTCATGGTGCCTTCACTGTGTTTTCAAGGTGCCTTCACTGTGTTTCATGGTGCCTTCACTGTGTTTCATGGTGCCTTCACTGTGTTTTCATGGTGCCTTCACTGTGTTTTCATGGTGCCTTCACTGTGTTTTCGTGGTTCCTTCACTGTGTTTTCAAGGTGCCTTCACTGTGTTTTCATGGTGCCTTCACTGTGTTTTCATGGTGCCTTCACTGTGTTTTCATGGTGCCTTCACTGTGTTTTCATGGTGCCTTCACTGTGTTTTCATGGTGCTTTCACTGTGTTTTCATGGTGCCTTCACTGTGTTTTCAAGGTGCCTTCACTGTGTTTTGCTGGTGACCAGCCTTCACTGTGTTTTCATGGTGCCTTCACTGTGTTTTCATGGTGCCTTCACTGTGTTTTCAAGGTCCCTTCACTGTGTTTCATGGTGCCTTCACTGTGTTTTCATGGTGCCTTCACTGTGTTTTCAAGGTGCCTTCACTGTGTTTTCATGGTGCCTTCACTGTGTTTTCATGGTGCCTTCACTGTGTTTTCAAGGTGCCTTCACTGTGTTTTCGTGGTTCCTTCACTGTGTTTTCATGGTGCCTTCACTGTGTTTTCATGGTGCCTTCAATGTGTTTTCATGGTGCCTTCACTGTGTTTTCATGGTGCCTTCACTGTGTTTTCATGGTGCTTTCACTGTGTTTTCAAGGTGCCTTCACTGTGTTTTCATGGTGCCTTCACTGTGTTTTCATGGTGCCTTCACTGTGTTTTCAAGGTGCCTTCACTGTGTTTTGCTGGTGACCAGCCTTCACTGTGTTTTCATGGTGCCTTCACTGTGTTTTCATGGTGCCTTCACTGTGTTTTCAAGGTGCCTTCACTGTGTTTCATGGTGCCTTCACTGTGTTTTCATGGTGCCTTCACTGTGTTTTCATGGTGCCTTCACTGTGTTTTCAAGGTGCCTTCACTGTGTTTCATGGTGCCTTCACTGTGTTTCATGGTGCCTTCACTGTGTTTTCATGGTGCCTTCACTGTGTTTTCATGGTGCCTTCACTGTGTTTTCGTGGTTCCTTCACTGTGTTTTCAAGGTGCCTTCACTGTGTTTTCATGGTGCCTTCACTGTGTTTTCATGGTGCCTTCACTGTGTTTTCATGGTGCCTTCACTGTGTTTTCATGGTGCCTTCACTGTGTTTTCATGGTGCCTTCACTGTGTTTTCATGGTGCCTTCACTGTGTTTCATGGTGCCTTCACTGTGTTTTCATGGTGCCTTCACTGTGTTTTCATGGTGCCTTCACTGTGTTTTCATAGTTCCTTCACTGTGTTTTCATGGTGCCTTCACTGTGTTTTCATAGTGCCTTCACTGTGTTTTCATAGTTCCTTCACTGTGTTTTCATAGTTCCTTCACTGTGTTTTCATGGTGCCTTCACTGTGTTTTCATGGTGCCTTTACTGTGTTTTCATGGTGCCTTCACTGTGTTTTCATGGTGCCTTCACTGTGTTTTCATGGTGCCTTCACTGTGTTTTCATGGTGCCTTCACTGTGTTTTCATGGTTCCTTCACTGTGTTTTCAAGGTGACTTCACTGTGTTTTCAAGGTGACTTCACTGTGTTTTCATGGTGACCAAATTTCACTGTGTTTTGCTGGTGACCAGCCTTCGCTGTGTTTTCATGGTGCCTTCACTGTGTTTTCATGGTGCCTTCACTGTGTTTTCATGGTGCCTTCACTGTGTTTTCATGGTGCCTTCACTGTGTTTTCATGGTGCCTTCACTGTGTTTTCATGGTGCCTTCACTGTGTTTTCGTGGTGCCTTCACTGTGTTTTCAAGGTGACTTCACTGTGTTTCATGGTGCCTTCACTGTGTTTTCATGGTGCCTTCACTGTGTTTCATGGTGCCTTCACTGTGTTTTCATGGTGACTTCACTGTGTTTTCATGGTGACTTCACTGTGTTTTCATGGTGCCTTCACTGTGTTTCATGGTTCCTTCACTGTGTTTTCATGGTGCCTTCACTGTGTTTTCATGGTGCCTTCACTGTGTTTCATGGTGCCTTCACTGTGTTTTCATGGTGCCTTCACTGTGTTTCATGGTCCCTTCACTGTGTTTTCATGGTGCCTTCACTGTGTTTTCATGGTGCCTTCACTGTGTTTCATGGTGCCTTCACTGTGTTTTCATGGTGCCTTCACTGTGTTTTCATGGTGCCTTCACTGTGTTTTCATAGTTCCTTCACTGTGTTTTCATGGTGCCTTCACTGTGTTTTCATAGTGCCTTCACTGTGTTTTCATAGTTCATTCACTGTGTTTTCATAGTTCCTTCACTGTGTTTTCATGGTGCCTTCACTGTGTTTCATGGTGCCTTCACTGTGTTTTCATGGTGCCTTCACTGTGTTTCATGGTCCCTTCACTGTGTTTTCATGGTGCCTTCACTGTGTTTTCATGGTGCCTTCACTGTGTTTCATGGTGCCTTCACTGTGTTTTCATGGTGCCTTCACTGTGTTTTCATGGTGCCTTCACTGTGTTTTCATAGTTCCTTCACTGTGTTTTCATAGTTCCTTCACTGTGTTTTCATGGTGCTGTCACTGTGTTTTCATGGTGCCTTTACTGTGTTTTCATGGTGCCTTCACTGTGTTTTCATAGTGCCTTCACTGTATTTTCATGGTGCCTTCACTGTGTTTTCATGGTGCCTTCACTGTGTTTTCATGGTTCCTTCACTGTGTTTTCAAGGTGACTTCACTGTGTTTTCAAGGTGACTTCACTGTGTTTTCATGGTGACCAAATTTCACTGTGTTTTGCTGGTGACCAGCCTTCGCTGTGTTTTCATGGTGCCTTCACTGTGTTTTCATGGTGCCTTCACTGTGTTTTCATGGTGCCTTCACTGTGTTTTCATGGTGCCTTCACTGTGTTTTCATGGTGCCTTCACTGTGTTTTCATGGTGCCTTCACTGTGTTTTCATGGTGCCTTCACTGTGTTTTCATGGTGCCTTCACTGTGTTTCCAAGGTGACTTCACTGTGTTTCATGGTGCCTTCACTGTGTTTTCATGGTGCCTTCACTGTGTTTCATGGTGCCTTCACTGTGTTTTCATGGTGACTTCACTGTGTTTTCATGGTGACTTCACTGTGTTTTCATGGTGCCTTCACTGTGTTTCATGGTTCCTTCACTGTGTTTTCATGGTGCCTTCACTGTGTTTTCATGGTGCCTTCACTGTGTTTTCAAGGTGCCTTCACTGTGTTTTCATGGTGCCTTCACTGTGTTTCATGGTCCCTTCACTGTGTTTTCATGGTGCCTTCACTGTGTTTCATGGTGCCTTCACTGTGTTTTCATGGTGCCTTCACTGTGTTTCATGGTGCCTTCACTGTGTTTTCATGGTGCCTTCACTTGTTTTCAAGGTGACTTCACTGTGTTTTCATGGTGCTTTCACTGTGTTTTCATGGTGCCTTCACTGTGTTTTCATGGTGCCTTCACTGTGTTATCATGGTACCTTCACTGTGTTTTCATGGTGCCTTCACTGTGTTTTCATGGTGCCTTCACTGTGTTTCATGGTGCCTTCACTGTGTTTTCATGATGCCTTCACTGTGTTTTCATGGTGCCTTCACTGTGTTTCATGGTGCCTTCACTGTGTTTTCATGGTGCCTTCACTGTGTTTCATGGTGCCTTCACTGTGTTTCATGGTGCCTTCACTGTGTTTTCATGGTGCCTTCACTGTGTTTTCATGGTGCCTTCACTGTGTTTTCATGGTGCCTTCACTGTGTTTTCAAGGTGACTTCACTGTGTTTTCATGGTGCCTTCACTGTGTTTTCATGGTGACTTCACTGTGTTTTCAAGGTGACTTCACTGTGTTTTCAAGGTGACTTCACTGTGTTTTCAAGGTGACTTCACTGTGTTTTCAAGGTGACTTCACTGTGTTTTCATGGTGCCTTCACTGTGTTTTCATGGTGACTTCACTGTGTTTTCAAGGTGACTTCACTGTGTTTTCATGGTGCCTTCACTGTGTTTTCATGGTGCTTTCACTGTGTTTCATGGTGCCGTCACTGTGTTTTCATGGTGATCAAACTTCACTGTGTTTTGCTGGTGACCAGACTTCGCTGTGTTCTGGACTCATGCTGGCTTGCAAAGTGATGTTTGAATCCTATTGGAATCCAGCCAGAGTGGGGATATCCAACAATTGGAACTGTTCCTCACTCACAACAATATGGTTTGTGAATGACTGGCAGGGTTAAACAGAAGAATGAATAAGACTACCTAAACCATCTAAACTGGAACAACAACTTAGTAATGGGTGCAATAAGTCTAACTAACAGATTGGATTAGTTTAGAAAAATGTATATTTGTTGTTACTGCATTCATTGTTACTAACCAGTACATTCTAAATACTATGTTGTATGATTAGTAATACACAGTATGCAGTTTAAGTAAGTGGTGGGCAAGCCAGATTTGGGACACGGCCTGTGAGTAGTTGAGGAGGGCAGTGGTGGAGGGATTTATTCTACCAGACCAAAGGAAGGAAGGCCAGTTAAATTAAGTATGGCGTTTTGAAATGTAAACCATTCTTTATTGGCACATTTCAACGTATTTACATATTGAATTCAGTGCCAATTCAAAGGACACACCACTGCACCCTTGAGGAAGTAAAACCAGAGAAACACAGGTTATTTGAGTTCATCCAACTTTACTTTTATTTGTACTCTGAACACTTCTTAAAATGTGGGGGAGCTTTATTTCAAAACTGCTGCATTAGCATGAAGCAAAGTTTCAGATGGCTGATTTACATTGTGCAATGCAGGACTTAGTTGTAGCACTAATGCATGCTGAACACAGAAATCCATTTTCCATCAAGGGGGTGTACTGTAAATAATGCTTATCCCCGATCCCAATCAAGGGTGCGTCCAGAATGGCACCCTATTCCCGTAATAGTGCATCCCTTTTGACCAGGGCCCATAGGGCACTATGTAGGGTATAGTGTGTTTTTTGGGAGACACCCCTGGACTTCTGTGTGTGGCAGCAGCAGAGCATTATGGGTCTCACTTCACAACGTAGAAGCTGTTAAAACATGTTGTAAAGTAGGAGAGTATTGAACACAAGGCTCGTGGTGAAATGAAGTGTTCCTACTGTTTGCCCTGTGTAGTTGGAGGTATATTCCATATTCCCATTGAAGTCTCACACAGGCAGTTGCTGTGCTTCTGGGAGAAACACTGTCTTGTTCTCAAAGTGAATTGTTGATGTGTGATTTGCAGTAGACGAATTGTTTGGCTTGTTTGAACTTTCCTACATGGATACTTTATTATTTAATATTACTTTATTATTAATCTCTAACTATATGTACATATCTACCTCAATGACCTCGTACCTCAGCACATCCACTCAGTACTGGTACCTCTTGTATATAGCCAAGTTACCATTACTCAGTACTCGTACCTCTTGTATATAGCCAAGTTATCATTACTCAGTACTCGTACCTCTTGTATATAGCCAAGTTATCATTACTCAGTACTGGTACTCCTTGTATATAGCCAAGTTATCATTACTCAGTACTGGTACTCCTTGTATACACTCCTTGAGTATCATTACTCAGTACTCAGAATTTAGTACTCAGTACTAAATTCCCAATCTGGCCCTCAAACCATCATGGTCACCTAATAATCCCCAGTTTACAATTGGCTCATTCATCCCCTTCCTCTCCCCTGTAACTATTCCCCAGGTCGTTGCTGCAAATGAGAACGTGTTCTCAGTCAACTTACCTGGTAAAATAACGGTAAAATAAATAAATAAAAATAAACTGGTACTCCTTGTATATAGCCAAGTTATCATTACTCAGTACTGGTACTCCTTGTATATAGACAAGTTATCATTACTCAGTACTGGTACTATTTGTATATAGCCAAGTTATCATTACTCAGTACTGGTACTCCTTGCAGACAGTATAGTCAAGTTATCATTACTCAGTACTGGTACTCCTTGTATATAGCCAAGTTATCATTACTCAGTACTGGTACTCCTTGTATATAGCCAAGTTATCATTACTCAGTACTGGTACTCCTTGTATATAGCCAAGTTATCATTACTCAGTACTGGTACTCCTTGTATATAGACAAGTTATCATTACTCAGTACTGGTACTCCTTGTATATAGACAAGTTATCATTACTCAGTACTGGTACTCCTTGTATATAGCCAAGTTATCATTACTCAGTACTGGTACTCCTTGTATATAGACAAGTTATCATTACTCAGTACTGGTACTCCTTGTATATAGACAAGTTATCATTGACTCATTCTGTATCTATTTTTACTTTTATTATTAAGTGTTTTACTTTCTATTGTTTCTCTACTGACTTCCTCTCTGTATTGTTGGGAAGGACCCGTTATCATTTTACTGTTAGTCTCCACCTGTTGTTTACGAAGCAGGTGACACATAACATTTGATTTGACTTAATAAAGGCTTTTTAACTGCAGCTACTTGGTCAGAGTGTCTTGGTATATTTCAGACGGTCTGTATCTTTATCTTACATGTTTAGCCTCCAATCTTTACATCATATCACCTGCTATTTGTCACGTACACATGGTTAGCAGATGTCAATGCGAGCGTAGCGAAATGCTAAGCGAGGCGACCATCTCTGTCGGCGTCATCTTATTATCAATGCTGATGTATGCTGTATGATGTCTGGGTTGTGAAACTCATTTAGTTTTTCCTTCTTTTCTTCTCCGGGCAGGGAGAGGGGATGACATCTGGACCCAGAGGATCACGAGGGCCAAAGGTAGAAAAACAACCCCTGTGGTGGAGGAAGAGGGCCAAAACAGGCTGGCAGCCCCCTGTGGTGGAGGAACAGGGACAAAACAGGCTGGCAGCCCCCTGTGGTGGGGGAAGAGGGCCAAAACAGACAGGCAGACCACCCAGGGTTACCACAATCTGGATTTATTATTCTCTAGCTAGATGCGGGATATTTCCTCTGGCTATGATGATCACATTAGAAAACATCTGAAGGATGACTAGCTCTTCTAATACCTCACATCAAACCAGTTTATCCACTTGTGGCTCAGTTGGTAAGAGTGTGGCACTAGCAACACCAAGGATGAGGGTTCAATTCCCACAATGGTCACATAAAGATGTACTAAAAGTCTCTGCAGTTACTGTAGTGTCAGGTGTCATACTTTATTATATTATTCACTGATGTCAGGGATCTGAAACACAGGTCCTGTTAAAGCCAGGGAACTCTCCTTTTATTGAGCTGGGTCCCAAATGGCACCCTAGTCCCTTTAACAGTCATCAAAATGAGTTTCATATGGCACCCTCTTCCCTTTAACAGTCATCAAAATGAGTTCCCTGTTCCCCCCCCTCTTCCCTTTAACAGTCATCAAAATGAGTTCCCTGTTCCCCCCTCTCTTCCCTTTAACAGTCATCAAAATGAGTTCCCTGTTCCCCCCCTCTTCCCTTTAACAGTCATCAAAATGAGTTCCCTGTCCCCCCCCCCTCTTCCCTTTAACAGTCATCAAAATGAGTTTCATATGGCACCCTCTTCCCTTTAACAGTCATCAAAATGAGGTCCTTGTTCCCCCCTCTCTTCCCTTTAACAGTCATCAAAATGAGTTCCCTGTTCCCCCCCTCTTCCCTTTAACAGTCATCAAAATGAGTTCCCTGTTCCCCCCTCTCTTCCCTTTAACAGTCATCAAAATGAGTTCCCTGTTCCCCCCCTCTTCCCTTTAACAGTCATCAAAATGAGTTCCCTGTTCCCCCCTCTCTTCCCTTTAACAGTCATCAAAATGAGTTCCCTGTTCCCCCCTCTCTTCCCTTTAACAGTCATCAAAATGAGTTCCCTGTTCCCCCCTCTCTTCCCTTTAACAGTCATCAAAATTAGTTCCCTGTTCCCCCCTCTCTTCCCTTTAACAGTCATCAAAATTAGTTCCGTGTCCCCCCCTCTCTTCCCTTTAACAGTCATCAAAATTAGTTCCCTGTCCCCCCCTGTCTTCCCTTTAACAGTCATCAAAATGAGTTCCCTGCCCCCCCCCCCCCTCTTCCCTTTAACAGTCATCAAAATGAGTTCCCTGTCCCCCCCCCTCTTCCCTTTAACAGTCATCAAAATGAGTTCCCTGTCCCTGTAACGGGTGACGCTTTCCTCATCCTCAGATGAGGTGAGGAGAGAAGGATCTTCAGACCAAAATGCGGAGTCAGGGAAATATGCCATCTTTATTTTTATAACGAAAACCGATGACACGAAAACAAACACTTTCAAAACTTACAAAATAACAAAACGACGTAGAACGAAACCTGAACATAAACTCACATCACTAAACGTAAACTTACGGACAGGAACGTTACATCAAAACACACGAACAGCCAAACAGCTCCGAAAGTGAATAACATCGACAACACGAAAACATCACAGGAGACAATCACCCACAAACAAACAGTGAGAATGCCCTACCTAAATATGACTCTTAATTAGAGGCAAACGCAAACCACCTGCCTCTAATC
This sequence comes from Salvelinus fontinalis, assembly GCF_029448725.1. Taxonomy (NCBI): domain Eukaryota; kingdom Metazoa; phylum Chordata; class Actinopteri; order Salmoniformes; family Salmonidae; genus Salvelinus; species Salvelinus fontinalis. The sequence continues at coordinate 124,396 of NW_026600599.1, read as the reverse complement.
AAGAGCCATACCAGGCAAACCGAAACCAACATAGAAACAGATAACATAGAATGCCCACCCAACCTCACGTCCTGACCAACTAACACACAAAAACTAACATAAATAGGTCAGGAACGTGACAGTACCCCCCCCACAAGGTGCGAACTCCGGACGCACCAGCACAAAGTCTAGGGGAGGGTCTGGGTGGGCATCTAACCACGGTGGTGGCTCAGGCTCCGGGCGCGGTTCCCACCCCACCATAATCCATCCTAGCCCCCTCCCTTCAAGAATGTCCACCCTCTTACTTCCCCCACAAAATCCTCCTAATAACATATCTAATAATGACAATACCGGGACAGAGAGATAAACCAAGACAGAGGGATAGATAAGACTATAGAGGTAGATAAAGATAGAGAGGGAGATTAGGATAGAGGGGCAACTCCGGACTGAAAGGCAGCTCCGGACAGAGAGACAGCTCTGGACTGATGGGCAGTTCTGGGTATCCAGCCTTTTCAGGCTGAAGGGCAGCTCATGGCTGACTGACGAATCTCGATGCTCATGGCTGGCTGACGGCTCTCGACGCTCATGGCAGGCTGACGGCTCTCGACGCTCATGGCAGGCTGACGGCTCTCGACGCTCATGGCAGGCTGACGGCTCTCGACGCTCATGGCAGGCTGACGGCTCTCGACGCTCATGGCAGGCTGACGGCTCTCGACGCTCATGGCAGGCTGACGGCTCTCGACGCTCATGGCAGGCTGACGGCTCTCGACGCTCATGGCAGGCTGACGGCTCTTGACGCTCATGGCAGGCTGACGGCTCTGGCTGCTCATGGCGCTCTGACGGCTCTGGCTGCTCATGGCTCTCTGACGGCTCTGGCTGCTCATGGCTCTCTGACGGCTCTGGCTGCTCATGGCTCTCTGACGGCTCTGGCTGCTCATGGCTCTCTGACGGCTCTGGCTGCTCATGGCTCTCTGACGGCTCTGGCAGATCCTGTCTGGTTGGCGGCTCTGGCAGATCCTGTCTGGTTGGCGGCTCTGGCAGATCCTGTCTGGTTGGCGGCTCTGGCAGATCCTGTCTGGTTGGCGGCTCTGGCAGATCCTGTCTGGTTGGCGGCTCTGGCAGATCCTGTCTGGCTGACGGCTCTAGCGGCTCCTGTCTGGCTGATGGCTCTAGCGGCTCCTGTCTGGCTGACGGCTCTGTAGGCTCATGGCAGACGGGCGGCTTTGCAGGCTCATGGCAGACGGGCGGCTTTGCAGGCTCCTGGCAGACGGATGGCTCAGACGGCGCTGGGGAGACGGATGGCTCAGACGGCGCTGGGGAGACGGATGGCTCAGATGGCGCTGGGGAGACGGATGGCTCAGATGGCGCTGGGGAGACGGATGGCTCAGATGGCGCTGGGGAGACGGATGGCTCTGGCCGGATACGGCGCACTGTAGACCTGGTGCGTGGTGCCGGAACTGGAGGCACCGTGCTAATGATAAGCACCTTCCTACTAGTGCGGGGAGCAGGGACAGGGCACACTGTATTCTCAAAGCCTACTCTATCCCTGATGCGTGGTACCGGCACTGGTGACGCCGGGCTGAGGACAAGCACATCAGGATTAGTAGGGGGAGAATATACAGTGTGTACAGGGCTCTGGAGACGCACTGGTAGCTTAGTGCGTGGGGCCGGAACTGGAGGCACCGGGCTAGATACACGCACTACAGGGAGAGTGCGTGGAGGAGGAACAGGGCTCAGGATACGCACTGGTAGCCTAGTGCGTAGTGTATACACTGTAGGTACTAGGCTGGGGCGGGGAGGTGGTGCCGGAAATACCGGACCGTGGAGGCGTACTGGCACTCTTGAGCATTGAGCTTGCCCAACCTTACCTGGTTGAATGCTCCCGGTTGCCCGACCAGTGCGGGGAGGTGGAATAACCCGCACCGGCCTATGTAGGCGAACCGGAGAAACCATGCGTAAGGCCGGTGCCATGTATGCCGGCCCGAGGAGACGCACTGGAGACCAGACGCGTTGAGCCGGCCTCATGACACCTGGCTCAATACCCAATCTAGCCCTCCCAGTGCGGGGAGGTGGAATAACCCGCACTGGGCTATGCACTCGTACAGGAGACACCGTGCGCTCTACTGCGTAACACGGCGCCTGCCCGTACTCCCGCTCTCCACGGTAAGCCTGGGAAGTGGGCGCAGGTCTCCTACCTGCCCTTGGCCCACTATCTCCTAGCCCCCCCCCAAGAAATTTTTGGGAATTACTTACGGGCTTTTTCGGCTTCCGTGCCAGACGCGTTCCCTCATAGCTCCGGTTCCTCTCCCAGGTAGCCTCTGCTCTCCTCAATGCCTCCACCTGTTCCCATGGGAGGCGATCCCTCCCAGCCAGGATCTCCTCCCAAGTGTAGCAACCCTTTCCATCCAAAACATCGTCCCATGTCCATTGCTCCTTTCTCTCCTGTCCCTTACTCCGTTTCGTTTTCCTTTGCCGCTTGGTCTTAGCTTGGTGGGTGATTCTGTAACGGGTGACGCTTTCCTCATCCTCAGATGAGGTGAGGAGAGAAGGATCTTCAGACCAAAATGCGGAGTCAGGGAAATATGCCATCTTTATTTTTATAACGAAAACCGATGACACGAAAACAAACACTTTCAAAACTTACAAAATAACAAAACGACGTAGAACGAAACCTGAACATAAACTCACATCACTAAACGTAAACTTACGGACAGGAACGTTACATCAAAACACACGAACAGCCAAACAGCTCCGAAAGTGAATAACATCGACAACACGAAAACATCACAGGAGACAATCACCCACAAACAAACAGTGAGAATGCCCTACCTAAATATGACTCTTAATTAGAGGCAAACGCAAACCACCTGCCTCTAATCAAGAGCCATACCAGGCAAACCGAAACCAACATAGAAACAGATAACATAGAATGCCCACCCAACCTCACGTCCTGACCAACTAACACACAAAAACTAACATAAATAGGTCAGGAACGTGACAGTCCCCCCTCTCTTCCCTTTAACAGTCATCAAAATGAGTTCCCTGTTCCCCCCTCTCTTCTCTGTCAGGGTGAGCGTGGCGTTCCTGGTGTACCAGGAGACCTAGGGGAGAAAGGAGAGCCTGGTCTGGGCGTTGAAGGACCTCCTGTGAGTACATGGCACTGGAACATTTCTCATTTTTCTCTTGTTCATACTTTATTGTCCGTTGACATTTTCACAAATACATGTTTTGCTTTTCAAACCAATCCTCCAGAGAATCCCAGCAGTTGCAGCCCCATCTCTCTAACCTGTAATCTTCCCAAAACTTTTCTGTTGGACAACATTTCACACACCTTTTCAGTTCAGTCATCTTCAGAATGGCTTGTGCATAGACTTATATATGATTTTATCCTGGTCAAATGAATGATACAATAAAGACTACATTCATTGAACATTAATTCCCAGATTAAATTTAAAAACATTGTGGACCTTCAGCATTACACACTACTTCACCATCTATCTATCCTCCGTGAGGCTGATGCTGATGCTGGTTTCAACTTCAAAAATGCCCACTTGAGTTTTGCCCTTTGGTTTGTTAAATAGTGAAATTCAGGTTTTTTTTTTATTTATTTTTTTATTTCACCTTTATTTAACCAGGTAGGCTAGTTGAGAACAAGTTCTCATTTGCAACTGCGACCTGGCCAAGATAAAGCATAGCAGTGTGAACAGACAACAACACACAGTTACACATGGAGTAAACAATAAACAAGTCAATAACATGGTAGAAAAAAAAGAGAATCTATATACAATGTGTGCAAAAGGCATGAGGTAGGCAATAAATCGAATAATTACAATTTAGCAGATTAACACTGGAGTGATAAATCATCAGATGATCATGTGCAAGAAGAGATACTGGTGTGCAAAAGAGCAGAAAAGTAAATAAATAAAAGCAGTATGGGGGGTGAGGTAGGTAAATTGGGTGGGTAGTTTACAGATGGACTATGTACAGCTGCAGCGATCGGTTAGCTGCTCGGATAGCAGATTTTTAAAGTTGTTGAGGGAGATAAAAGTCTCCAACTTCAGAGATTTTTGCAATTCGTTCCAGTCGCAGGCAGCAGAGAACTGGAAGGAAAGGCGTCCAAATGAGGTTTTGGCTTTAGGGATGATCAGTGAGATACACCTGCTGGAGCGCGTGCTACGGGTGGGTGTAGCCATCGTGACCAGTGAACTGAGATAAGGCGGCACTTTACCTAGCATAGCCTTGTAGATGACCTGGAGCCAGTGGGTCTGACGACGAACATGTAGCGAGGGCCAGCCGACTAGGGCATACAGGTCGCAGTGGTGGGTCGTATAAGGTGCTTTAGTAACAAAACGGATGGCACTGTGATAAACTGCATCCAGTTTGCTGAGTAGAGTATTGGAAGCTATTTTGTAGATGACATCGCCGAAGTCGAGGATCGGTAGGATAGTCAGTTTTACTAGGGTAAGTTTGGCGGCGTGAGTGAAGGAGGCTTTGTTGCGGAATAGAAAGCCGACTCTAGATTTGATTTTGGATTGGAGATGTTTGATATGAGTCTGGAAGGAGAGTTTGCAGTCTAGCCAGACACCTAGGTACTTATAGATGTCCACATATTCTAGGTCGGAACCGTCCAGGGTGGTGATGCTAGTCGGGCGTGCGGGTGCAGGCAGCGAACGGTTGAAAAGCATGCATTTGGTTTTACTAGCGTTTAAGAGCAGTTGGAGGCCACGGAAGGAGTGTTGTATGGCATTGAAGCTCGTTTTGAGGTTAGATAGCACAGTGTCCAAGGAAGGGCCGGAAGTATACAGAATGGTGTCGTCTGCGTAGAGTCGGGTTGTTGGAAAGCAATGGATCAATGGAACATAGATCCCCTGTCTGTCTGTCTGTCTGTCTGTCTGTCTGTCTGTCTGTCTGTCTGTCTGTCTGTCTGTCTGTCTGTCTGTCTGTCTGTCTGTCTGTCTGTGTGTGTGTGTGTGTGTGTGTGTGTGTGTGTGTGTGTGTGTGTGTGTGTGTGTGTGTGTGTGTGTGTGTGTGTGTGTGTGTGTGTGTGTGTGTCTGTGTGTGTGGGGGGGGGGGGGGGGGGGGGCTGAAGGGCTGGAGGGGTGTTGTTGTAAACAAGCTGTGTGATGTGTTCTTATAGGGCCCCATGGGACAGAGAGGAGAGAGAGGATTTGAGGTATGTGGAAGAATATCTCCTGTCCACACACACACACACACACGCACACACACACACACACACACACACACACACACACACACACACACACACACACACACACACACACACACACACACACACACACACACACACACAGACAGACAGACAGACATCCATCTGATTCCTGTGATATTAGAGTATGGAATAGCTACAGTACATACAGTACCTTCCAGTATTGTGCTCCTGGATGCTTAGATGAAACCTTAGTCTTCAGTCTAAAGGTTGAGGAGAACAACTCTGAAACAACTATTTAATTCCAAATTATATTGTAGTTTATGCATTTAAAATTAATATGTCATATATTTTATAGGTTTAGGACATGTGTTAGTCTCATCAGGACTGGTGTTAGTCTCAACAGGACTGGTGTTAGTCTCATCAGGACTGGTGTTAGTCTCATCAGGACTGGTGTTAGTCTCATCAGGACTGGTGTTAATCTCAACAGGACTGGTGTTAGTCTCATCAGGACTGGTGTTAGTCTCAACAGGACTGGTGTTAGTCTCATCAGGACTGGTGTTAGTCTCATCAGGACTGGTGTTAGTCTCATCAGGACTGGTGTTAGTCTCAACAGGACTGGTGTTAGTCTCAACAGGACTGGTGTTAGTCTCATCAGGACTGGTGTTAGTCTCATCAGGACTGGTGTTAGTCTCATCAGGACTGGTGTTAGTCTCATCAGGACTGGTGTTAATCTCATCAGGACTGGTGTTAATCTCAACAGGACTGGTGTTAGTCTCATCAGGACTGGTGTTAATCTCATCAGGACTGGTGTTAGTCTCAACAGGACTGGTGTTAGTCTCATCAGGACTGGTGTTAGTCTCAACAGAACTGGTGTTAGTCTCATCAGGACTGGTGTTAGTCTCAACAGAACTGGTGTTAGTCTCATCAGGACTGGTGCTAGTCTCATCAGGACTGGTGTTTATCTCATCAGGACTGGTGTTAGTCTCATCAGGACTGGTGTTAGTCTCAACAGGACTTGTGTTAGTCTCATCAGGACTGGTGTTAGTCTCATCAGGACTGGTGTTAGTCTCAACAGGACTGGTGTTAGTCTCAACAGGACTGGTGTTAGTCTCAACAGGACTGGTGTTAGTCTCATCAGGACTGGTGTTAGTCTCATCAGGACTTGTGTTAGTCTCAACAGGACTGGTGTTAGTCTCATCAGGACTGGTGTTAGTCTCGTCATAGATTTAGTTGCATGTCTTCTTCTTTGTGAGGGTTGAGGATATACTGTAAATTCTGATCCCAGGTCAGCAATCCTAATCTGAGAGCCTTTTCAGATACGGGCCCTGATCTCATTAGTGTGTTATGGGGGTTGTCTTATCTCCTAGGGCCCTCGTGGACCCTCCGGATTCTCAGGCCCTGCTGGGACCCCGGGGAGAGAGGTGAGTGGGATCAAGACCTTCCTTCCTCTCTTCCTCCCTTACTCATTCATCTCCTTCACTCCCCCTGTCCTCCTCTCTCTGCAGGAATGGAGACACAGTGATATTTTACATCTGGAGATAAAAAGAGAAACTAACATTCGGAGGGAAAATGTTGTGTTTCCTTTCTGTCTTCTATTCCTTTTCCTCACATCTTTTCTCCACTTTCTCCTCCACTCTTTCTCTCCTCTTCTCCTCCTCTCCTCCACTCTTCCTCTCTTCCTCTCCTCCACTCTTCCTCTCCTCCACTCATCCAGTCCTCCGCTCTTCCTCTCCTCCACTCTTCCTCTCCTCCGCTCTTCTTCTCCTCCGCTCCTCCACTCTTCCTCTCCTCTGTTCCTCCTCTCCTCCCCTCCTCCGCTCTTCCTCTCCTCCGCTCTTCCTCTACCCAAACTCTTCCTCTCCTCCCCTCCTCCGCTCTTCCTCTCCTCCACTCCTCTTCTCCTCCACTCTTCCTCTCCTCCCCTCCTCCACCCTTCCTCTCCTTCACTCCTCCGCTCCTCCTCTCCTCCACTCTTCTTCTCCTCAACTCTTCCTCTCCTCCCCTCCTCCACTCTTCCTCTCCTCCTCTCCTCCACTCTTCCTCTCCTCCACTCCTCCAAATCAAAACAAATCAAATGTATTTACATAGTCCTTCTTACATCAGCTGATATATCAAAGTGCTGTACAGAAACCCAGCCTAAAACCCCAAACAGCAAGCAATGCAGGTGTAGAAGCACTCTTCCTCTCCTCCTCTCATCTGCTCCTCCACTCTTCCTCTCATCCACCCTTCCTCTCATCCACTCTTCCTCTCCTCCTCTCTTCCACTCTTTGTCTCCTCCACTCTTCCTCTTCCTCTCCACTCTTCCTCTCCTCCACTATTCCTCTCCACCGTTCCTCCTCTCATCCGCTCTTCTTCTCCTCCACTCTTCCACTCTTCCTCTCCTTCTGTCCTCCACTCTTCCACTCCTCCTCTCCTCCGTTCCTCCACTCTTCCTCTCCTCCTCTCTTCCCCTCCTCCACTCTTCCTCTCTTCCTATCCTCCTCTCCTCCTCTCCTCCACTCCACTCTTCTTCTCCTCCACTCTTCCCCTCCTCCACTCTTCCTCTCCTCCTCTCCTCCACTCTTCCCCTCCTCCTCTCCTCCTCTCCTCCACTCTTCCCCTCCTCCACTCTTCCTCTCCTCCTCTCCTCCCCTCCTCCACTCTTCTTCTCCTCCACGGTCTGCAGATAAAAAGAGAAACTAACATTCTGATGAAAGATGTGTTTCCTTTATGTCTGCATGAGGAAGTAGCAACCGTTTCTGGACACATCAGAAACACACACACAGCACCCCATTAGGATGAATGTCAAAGCGTGGGCCAAGGGTGTGCAGCGCTGTGTGTTTCCCCTGGTCTCATAGCTGGTGACATCATTATTTCTCTCATTTAAAGGGATCCCCTGGTCGAGAAGGTCCCCCAGGTCCACCTGGCCCCGCGGGTCAACCAGTAAGTTAACCGCTCATCTCGTTCTAATCTCTCAGAGAAATACTGTGGAGGTGCTAAGCCTGTACCATGTTTAGCTTAAATGCCTCAAAACCACAGAAAGACAACTATTTTACAGGAAACTGAAATCACAGGAGAAGATTTGGTTACACTGTACTTGAAGGGGTTATGTATAAGCATTCATACCACCATAAAACCAGTCATGGCAACTTTGAGTGTTTCAGTGTCATTCATAAGATGTCAAGCTTCGAGTGATGCTGAGATAATTATGAGAGGTTCATTCAACTGTGATCTGACTGAAAAACATCACAAAAATATTAATTGACATTTCTTTACATCTATAGTCATTATACAACATGTCTGATGATAATTTGTCTTTCCAACAGACTGCCTTGCCAATTGTGGGAGATATGAGCTCTTTACTCAAGGTACTGGACTGTTTCATTTATTACCGTTGTGTCCTGTGATTATTCCCATCAATTGTCATTCCAACATTATTCAGTGTGGGACATAAATCATACATTATTCAGTGTGGGACATAACTCATGCATTATTCAGTGTGGGACATAAATCATACATTATTCAGTGTGGGACATAAATCATACATTATTCAGTGTGGGACATAAATCCTACATTATTCAGTGTGGGACATAAATCCTACATTATTTTTTCATTGACAAGATTGATGGAAGATGTTTCTTTAACACCTTGAAGTGCCAACATTTAGATCCACATTGACTGAGGGTGTAGAAACAGGTCATCATTTAGCCTGTTTTAATTGCATCAGTTACTGTGATTGCACCCACGGTGGTGTATTTCACAGTTTAAGACCTCACAGTTGTAATCCAAAAACAAACTTTTTACCAGTAGTAAACCTATTAGGGTGATGTTACGGTATTATTAACAGAAGCTCAGGAGCGCCTCCATCAGGCGGAGGTGGTGAACTGCAGCTAGAAATTCAAGAAATTGGAAATCCACTATGGAAATGCATTATTATATTCAACGGGAATCCTTGATATGTCCATAGAAGAGTGCTGTTGTCCAATACATCCCTCCTGGAGGACACAGGGCCTGTGTCCAAAAGGGTACCCTATTCCCTACACTGTGAACTACTTTTGACCAGAGAGCTACAGCTGGGCTCTTGTCAACAGCAGTCCACTATATAGGGAATAGGGCTCTTGTCAACAGTAGTGCACTATATAGGGAATAGGGCTCTGGTCAACGGTAGTGCACTATATAGGGCAACGGTAGTGCACTATATTCTCACGGCAACCTTGTTGCTATGTCTTTAAGGGACAATACTTTTCTACTTTTCCATCTATCTCTCCAACACTCCCACGCCTTGTTGATGTATGCTGCTGAGAGAGAGAGAGAGAGAGAGAGAGATTTTTTATTCTACCAGACCAAAGAAAGGAAGCACAGTTAAATTAATAAAGTTTCCAAGCTTTTAGCTGTTCAAAGCAGATTGACATTTATTGTCATGAATCTTGTCCTGGAGGCAGAACTGAGCGATTTCCACTAGATTGGCCAGCTGCAAAGTCAAACTTGGCTATGTTGTAAAATCTCATTTAAACAAACATTGGCTTTTTGGTCTTAGTTTAGGTTTAGCAGTATGGTTAAGATTAAGGTTAGATGTAAAATCTGATTGTATGACTTTGTGGCTGTGCTAGCTAGTGACCACTCTACAGAGCTGTCTCCAGAACAAGATTCATGACAAAAAAAACGCTAACCTGCCTGTTTAAAGGCCTTTTTTACAATGTGCTGCTGGCTTGACTCTGCGTCATCCAACTTGATGAGCTGAATGACAACCCTCCCTAAGAATAGCTTTTCTCCGTTTCTTCACTTTAATTGACAGAGTTTGGTCACTTTACAGCAGATGGTATTTGCTATTTCACACTGAAAGGAGCACTTAACTGAATTGGACCTTTTAATTTCAAGACACTTCAAGTCTCTCTCAGAAAAAAAGATTTGTACTTACATAAAATTACAGAAAATATCTTCCCACTGCTCTTCTCTGATGAGTCTAAATGGCAGTGACACTAGGGGTCATATAGCCTTCATGCTGTATAAACAGAATTGACATCTACAGCTGAATGGTTGGAGGTGGAACGTATTCAACAACCTGTGTGCTCTTCAGTGGAGGCTGCTGAGGGGAGGACAGCAAGTAATAACGGCTGGAACGGCATCAAACACATGGAAACCATCCAGTCATTACCACGAGCCCGTCCTCCCTAATTCAGGTCCCACCAACCTCCTGTGGTGTTCTTCTACTGTATGTACACTGAGTGGACAAAACATTAGGAACACCTGCTCTTTTCGGGTGAATCCAGGTGAAAGTTATGATCCCTTATTGATGCCACCTGTTAAATCCACTTCAATCAGTGTAGATGAAGGAGAGGCCGGTTAAATAAGGATTTTTAAACCTTAAGACAATTGAGACATGGATTGTGTATGTGTGCCATTCAGAGGGTGAATGGGCAAGACAAAATATTTAATTGCCTTTGAGGGTATGGTAGAAGGTCCCAGGTGCACCGGTTTGTTTCAAGAACTGCAACACTGCTGGGTTTTTCATTCTCAACAGTTTCCTGTGTGTATCAAGAATGGTCCACCACCCAAAGGACATCCACCCAATTTGACAAAACTGTTGGAAGCATTGGAGTCAACATGTGCCAGCATCCCTGTGGAACGCTTTCGACACCTTATAGAGTCAATGTCCCGACGAATTGAGGCTGTTCTGATTGCAAAGGGGGAGGTGCAACTCAATATTAGGAGGATGTCCTCAATGTTTTGTACACTCAGTGTATAATCATAGCATTGTTCTATGAACTAAGTGCCTCTGGGTAACTGATACAGTTGAACCTAATTATCTTCAGCAGAGTACAGAATGTCTGCTGCTGTAGGGAAAGTACACTTCAACAACTCCACAGTGCACGAGTACAGAGTGTATCTCTCCAGAGTAGGTCACTTTGAGATGTTCCAGGTTCATAATTAGGTGCGATATTATACCTTTCCAAGACAGGGCTGATTTCCCAGACAGGGCTGATTTCCCAGACAGGGCTGATTTCCCAGACAGGGCTGATTTCCCAGACAGGGCTGATTTCCCAGACAGGGCTGATTTCCCAGACAGGGCTGATTTCCCAGACAGGACTGATTTCCCAGACAAGGCTGATTTCCCAGACAGGACTGATTTCCCAGACAGGACTGATTTCCCAGACAGGACTGATTTCCCAGACAGGACTGATTTCCCAGACAGGGCTGATTTCCAAGACAGGGCTGATTTCCCAGACAGGACTGATTTCCCAGACAGGGCTGATTTCCCAGACAGGGCTGATTTCCCAGACAGGACTGATTTCCCAGACAGGACTGATTTCCCAGACAGGACTGATTTCCAAGACAGGGCTGATTTCCCAGACAGGACTGATTTCCCAGACAGGACTGATTTCACAAACACAGACTAAGACTAACTATTTGAATGTAAATAAGTGTTACCTGAACTGGATGGGAGACTGTGATATTTCAAATGATACTCCAAATGTCACAGTCAGTTAGAGAGTGGGTGGGAAACAGGACAGTGTCTGGTTCTCAGTCTGCTCACATGAACTTCCATGTTGTGGAAAGAGAGAACATTAAGACACCCCCCTGCTCTTCGACCAGGGGAGATGGAAGACAAACAAAAGGAGCACTGCATTTCCCTGCTGTGACTCAGTGAGATGACAGATATCGGGTCTGTATGACCATACCTCTCCCCCCCCCCCCCCCACCCCGCTGTGTGTTGGCAGAATGCCTGCACTGTGTGCCAGACCAGAGTGCCAGGTCTGCCTGGGCAGAAGGGCGAGAAGGGAACCTATGGAGCGACAGGAGTGCAAGGCATGGTGGGAGAAAAGGTGAGTGTCTGATTATCTTTACTGTGTGTGTGTGTGTGGTGTGTGTGTGTGTGTGTGTCTGCCTGCACAGAAGGGTGAGAATGGAACCCTTGGGGACAGGTTGTGTGGGGGGGGGGGGGGGGGGGTTTGTGTGTGTGTGTGCCTTTCTCTATGCAGGCGTTCTTGCGTGCGTTGATTCGCGCGCGTGTGTGTGTGTCCATTCTAAACAGGGGGATCCAGGAGTGCGAGGACCTCTCGGTAATCCTGGGAAAGAAGGTCCAAAGGTAGGAAACAACGTGTCATCCTGATTATAATGCATGTGTTCTAAATGGCAGCCTATTCCCTATTATAATGCATGTGTTCTAAATGGCAGCCATAGTGCACTATAACCTCTGGTGAAAAGTAGTGCCCTGTGTAAAGGATTAGGAGGCCATTTGGGACACAGACAATGTATACAGAATTACTTTCCACCTTACAAATACTCCATTCACTCCATTCATTGCAAATCTCAGCATGCCAAAGTGAATTAGAGCAGATAATAGGTGTAAAAGTATTAAGACTGGTGCATAACATCGCTGGGGACTACACTTCTTCTTCAGGTTATTATTCAACATGGTTGTATCCGTTGTTGCTATTGATTTTCAGTTGAATTGTTTTCATAATACTTCCTACGAATAAATACCCTCTTCATAATGCATTATGAGGGCATTTATAATGCCTTATAAACGATGCATAATATGCTATAATGTACGACATAGGCTCTCGTAGTTGTTCATATTTCTTTTCATCAGAGAGATTTAGGAAGATTCAGACACCAACCGTTGAACCAAAGATTCAAACATTTACAATGTTAGTCCAGCACTTTCGTATCATCAGAGCTGCTGGCTGCAGACATGGTTGCCATGGATACACAGCAGTGTCCTGTATTAGTAAAATTACCCAAGCAGTCGCTTCTAATTGGCTCTATTAGAAACAAGAAGTCAAAGTGAAATGTATGACCACCAGTCATGCCACTGGTTTGAGACTATTAGAAGGTTTGGAGAGGACAGGCGGTACATTATGGTGGTAGATGTGTCTTATTTCACAAGCAAACACATGAACAAAAGGTTTATACAGAATGAAACTTGATTTACTGCTGTTGTTACTGTTTACTCATTCACTGATGTTGTTTGCTGTTCTAGGGGATGAAAGGAGAGAGAGGATTCCCTGGGCCTAGTGGAGACAAAGGAGACGAGGTGCAGACCTGTCCTGGGGCCAATACATGAATCATATACTTTAACATGCTTGAGTGTGCTTGAAAGTACACTACATCAAATCAAATCAAATCTGGACCCGGTGCACCTGGCACCAACCATCATACCACGCTCAAAGTCACTTAGGTCACTAGTTTTACCCTTTGTGACGTTCAGTCGATCAGTAACTGAATGCCTCAATGCCTCAATGCCTGCTTTGTATAGCGAGCCACGGCCACGTGACTTATCTTGCCCCATGTACAACAGAATCAATGGAATTGTCCCGAAAATGCAAACGAGGTTAACGCTCCTCTTGTCCTTCTTGTAAACCTACCAGTTAGGCTATCATACGCTAACTATTACACAGGAAGTGACAATGATTGTTCTCTGGTGTTTCTTGTCTTTTTCAGGGCTCTCCTGGAGTTCCAGGCATTCTGGGTGCAACAGGCCGTACTGGAGACCCTGTAAGCAAAACTAATCATCAATCGCATTAAATCATCTTTCACATCTATTCATCCCTAGTTGTAATGCATGTGTAGTACTGTGTAGTACTGTGTTGCTGATACAAGAACAATCACTGAGAACACCATACTCATCGTTTGGTCCCTATTTTCTCTCATCCAGTTTCCATATTTAGTTTGTGTCCCAGTTAACAGTTAATTGATGTTCTTTGTTTCTATATTTAGTTTGTGTCCCAGTTAATTGATGTTCTTTGTTTCCATATTTAGTTTGTGTCCCAGTTAATTGATGTTCTTTGTTTCCATATTTAGTTTGTGTCCCAGTTAATTGATGTTCTTTGTTTCTATATTTAGTTTGTGTCCCAGTTAATTGATGTTCTTTGTTTCCATATTTAGTTTGTGTCCCAGTTAATTGATGTTCTTTGTTTCTATATTTAGTTTGTGTCCCAGTTAATTGATGTCCTTTGTTTCTGTTTGCAGGGTGTCATGGGCAGACCTGGGCCAATGGGTCAGCCTGGAACAAAGGGAGAGCGGGTAAGAAAGCGATGTTGTGTGTACACGCGCTGTATGAGTATACCGTCGCTAGTGAAAGTCTACGCACACTTGCACGGTCTTCACACTTTGCTGCCTTAAAATTAAATCTACAAAGGGATTAAATTAGATTTTTCCCTATGGAGCTACACAACCTACTCCAAAGTGAAAGAACAATGATAGATCATTTTCCAAATGACTTAGAAACACAAAATGATGATGAATTGATTGCGTATGTTTTCACTTTTACTTGGTGGAAGCACCTTTGGCAGCCGTTACAGCTGGGAATCATTCTGAATAAGATTCTACCAAGCTTGCACAACTCTTAGGACAACATGCACTCAGTGGCCAATTTATTAGGTACCGGGTCAGACCCCCCCTTTGCCTCCAGAACAGACTGAATTATTTGGGGTATGGAAACATTGCTCAATTGGTATCAAGGGACCTAACATGTGCCAGGAAAACACATCCCCACATCATTACACCACCGTCACCAGTCGGTACCGTTGATACCAGGCAGAATGGGGCCATGGACTCATGCTGCTTATGTCAAATCCTGACTCTGCCATCAGCATGATGCAACAGCAACTGCTGGGTTAGGTATTGAGAAGACAGGGTTTCCTCTAACTTTTTACCTGGGCTTTGCTCTTTTCATGTTTCTTTAGATCCTGACAGCCTCCCCAGGCCACGACAATACTGGAAAATACAAGGGATCAAAACCATTGCATTCACTCCACATTACTGGCCCGTATGGTAAAGTGAAGGAAGCCTGTGTTAAAAGAATCCACTCCAAATCATTGATTCTGTTTGCAACAATACCATGAAGTAATACTGCAAGACAACACAGCAAATAAATTACGTTTTTGGCCTAAAATAAAAACTACAGGTTTCGGTCAAATCCAATACAACACAAAGTAAATCCTCTGTATTTTCAAGTATTGTGGTTGGCAGCATCATGTTATGGGTCTGCTTGTCATCGCCAGGGACTGGGGAGTTTGTCAGGATCAAGCAATGGAATTATATTGCCCTTAGAGTTGTGCAAAGCTGGTAGAATCTTATTCAGAATAATTTAATCAATTTTTTGATTTCATTTTAAGGGGGCAAAATGTGAAGACTGTGTCATTGGTGTACACACTTTCACTAGGTACTGTACTGTACGTGTCTACTTTATGTTCTAAATATAGGCCGTTAGTACATACAGGGTCGGGTTTTATTCATGCATGTGGCCTGACATGAGCTGTTCTGATAGTCCAAGATGAAAACAATGGCTTACGTCTTATTTAGTGCTATCTCAAAGAGCACCAGTAATGGGTTATTGTAATACTCAGGAATCATGTTGTTTTCTTAAAAAGCACTTAATAGCTTATGGATTTCTCTTCAGTTTTGTTGTTGAAAGAATGCCATAGGCCTAGTCTTGTCAGTGGATTGGGGTGGCGTGCTGCCAATTAAGTAGCCTTGCAAGAGGCTTGTGCAAGCCAGAACAGCTCATAGGAGCTGTAGCGTGCGGCAGGTTGATGTACAAGTACACCCCTTGTACAGGACACTAGTTTATCGCAGGGCCTTACCCCCAATCTATCTCAAATTCAACAGAGCGAGTATGTCCCTCTTCCCAAATACTGTACCTCTGCAATGGACTTGTATTGTCAGTCATGCCATGTCCCAAAGATTAGGATTGTCACTGTGTCTAATGTGTGGATATTTATGGGTAAAGAGGTATTCTTAGATTATTGGGATCTTAACTGAAGAAATGTGTTCCTCAGTGACTGAGTGGAAAGCATTATCCCTCTCATGGGTGGTGTGTGTGTGTGTGTGTGTGTGTGTGTGTGTGGTGTGTGGGTGTGTGTGTGTGTGTGTGTGTGTGTGGTGTGTGTGTGTGTGTGTGTGTGTGTGTGTGGGGTGGTGGTGCGCGGTGTCCGTGTCCGGTGTGGGGGGGGGGGCCGTGTCCGTGTCCGTGTCCGTCCCCTACAGGGAAGTGACGGCTCCCCTGGAAGGCCAGGACTACCAGGCCCCCCAGTAAGTTATCCAGAGCATCACTGAGATCTCTCTGTGTGTGTACACAGACAGTGTGTATGCGTGTGTGTTGTTGAGTCATTGGTGAGATATGTCAACAGTTTTCATGCCTATGAATGATGACACCAGTTCAAGGTACCTTAGCCAATTACTGGTGTCCTTTTGAATGGCTGGTCACACAACACATCATTTAAAAGGACAGTGAGATTGACTTATTACTTTGAAGGACATCATGTTTTCTTCCGTCTACTTGAGAGAATGTTTTTCCATTTTTTTTCTTCCTTCCTGGAAATCAAATCAAGTACGATTTTATTGGTCACCTACACATATTTAGCAGATGTTATTGTGGGTGTAGCGAAATGCTTGTGTTCCTAGTTCCAACAGTGCTGTAATATCTAACAGTGCAGTAGTATCTAACAGTGCAGTAGTATCTAACAGTGCAGCAGTATCTAACAGTACAGTAGTGTCTAACAGTGCAGTAGTATCTAACAGTGCAGTAGTGTCCAACAGTGCAGTAGTGTCTAACAGTGCAGTAGTGTCTAACAGTGCAGTAGTATCTAACAGTGCAGTAGTGTCTAACAGTGCAGTAGTGTCTAACAGTGCAGTAGTGTCTAACAGTGCAGTAGTATCTAACAGTGCAGTAGTGTCTAACAGTGTAGTATCTAACAGTGCAGTAGTGTCTAACAGTGCAGTAGTGTCTAACAGTGCAGTAGTATCTAACAGTGCAGTAGTGTCTAACAGTGCAGTAGTGTCTAACAGTGCAGTAGTATCTAACAGCGCAGTAGTGTCTAACAGTGCAGTAGTATCTAACAGTGCAGTAGTGTCTAACAGTGCAGTAGTGTCTAACAGTGCAGTAGTATCTAACAGTGCAGTAGTATCTAACAGTGCAGTAGTGTCTAACAGTGCAGTAGTATCTAACAGTGCAGTAGTATCTAACAGTGCAGTAGTATCTAACAGTGCAGTAGTATCTAACAGTGCAGTAGTGTCTAACAGTGCAGTAGTATCTAACAGTGCAGTAGTATCTAACAGTGCAGTAGTATCTAACAGTGCAGTAGTATCTAACAGTGCAGTAGTGTCTAACAGTGCAGTAGTATCTAACAGTGCAGTAGTGTCTAACAGTGCAGTAGTGTCTAACAGTGCAGTAGTATCTAACAGTGCAGTAGTGTCTAACAGTGCAGTAGTGTCTAACAGTGCAGTAGTGTCTAACAGTGCAGTAGTGTCTAACAGTGCAGTAGTGTCTAACAGTGCAGTAGTATCTAACAGTGCAGTAGTGTCTAACAGTGCAGTAGTGTCTAACAGTGCAGTAGTGTCTAACAGTGCAGTAGTATCTAACAGTGCAGTAGTGTCTAACAGTGCAGTAGTGTCTAACAGTGCAGTAGTGTCTAACAGTGCAGTAGTGTCTAACAGTGCAGTAGTGTCTAACAGTGCAGTAGTAGTCTAACAGTGCAGTAGTGTCTAACAGTGCAGTAGTGTCTAACAGTGCAGTAGTGTCTAACAGTGCAGTAGTGTCTAACAGTGCAGTAGTGTCTAACAGTGCAGTAGTGTCTAACAGTGCAGTAGTGTCTAACAGTGCAGTAGTGTCTAACAGTGCAGTAGTGTCTAACAGTGCAGTAGTGTCTAACAGTGCAGTAGTGTCTAACAGTGCAGTAGTGTCTAACAGTGCAGTAGTGTCTAACAGTGCAGTAGTGTCTAACAGTGCAGTAGTATCTAACAGTGCAGTAGTGTCTAACAGTGCAGTAGTGTCTAACAGTGCAGTAGTGTCTAACAGTGCAGTAGTATCTAACAGTGCAGTAGTGTCTAACAGTGCAGTAGTATCTAACAGTGCAGTAGTATCTAACAGTGCAGTAGTATCTAACAGTGCAGTAGTGTCTAACAGTGCAGTAGTATCTAACAGTGCAGTAGTGTCTAACAGTGCAGTAGTGTCTAACAGTGCAGTAGTGTCTAACAGTGCAGTAGTATCTAACAGTGCAGTAGTGTCTAACAGTGCAGTAGTGTCTAACAGTGCAGTAGTGTCTAACAGTGCAGTAGTGTCTAACAGTGCAGTAGTGTCTAACAGTGCAGTAGTGTCTAACAGTGCAGTAGTGTCTAACAGTGCAGTAGTATCTAACAGTGCAGTAGTGTCTAACAGTGCAGTAGTGTCTAACAGTGCAGTAGTGACTAACAGTGCAGTAGTGACTAACAGTGCAGTAGTGTCTAACAGTGCAGTAGTGTCTAACAGTGCAGTAGTGTCTAACAGTGCAGTAGTATCTAACAGTGCAGTAGTATCTAACAGTGCAGTAGTGTCTAACAGTGCAGTAGTGTCTAACAGTGCAGTAGTGTCTAACAGTGCAGTAGTGACTAACAGTGCAGTAGTATCTAACAGTGCAGTAGTATCTAACAGTGCAGTAGTGTCTAACAGTGCAGTAGTGTCTAACAGTGCAGTAGTATCTAACAGTGCAGTAGTGTCTAACAGTGCAGTAGTGTCTAACAGTGCAGTAGTATCTAACAGTGCAGTAGTGTCTAACAGTGCAGTAGTGTCTAACAGTGCAGTAGTGTCTAACAGTGCAGTAGTATCTAACAGTGCAGTAGTGTCTAACAGTGCAGTAGTATCTAACAGTGCAGTAGTGTCTAACAGTGCAGTAGTGTCTAACAGTGCAGTAGTGTCTAACAGTGCAGTAGTGTCTAACAGTGCAGTAGTGTCTAACAGTGCAGTAGTATCTAACAGTGCAGTAGTGTCTAACAGTGCAGTAGTGTCTAACAGTGCAGTAGTATCTAACAGTGCAGTAGTGTCTAACAGTGCAGTAGTGTCTAACAGTGCAGTAGTGTCTAACAGTGCAGTAGTATCTAACAGTGCAGTAGTGTCTAACAGTGCAGTAGTGTCTAACAGTGCAGTAGTATCTAACAGTGCAGTAGTATCTAACAGTGCAGTAGTATCTAACAGTGCAGTAGTATCTAACAGTGCAGTAGTATCTAACAGTGCAGTAGTATCTAACAGTGCAGTAGTATCTAACAGTGCAGTAGTATCTAACAGTGCAGTAGTGTCTAACAGTGCAGTAGTATCTAACAGTGCAGTAGTGTCTAACAGTGCAGTAGTGTCTAACAGTGCAGTAGTGTCTAACAGTGCAGTAGTATCTAACAGTGCAGTAGTGTCTAACAGTGCAGTAGTGTCTAACAGTGCAGTAGTGTCTAACAGTGCAGTAGTGTCTAACAGTGCAGTAGTGTCTAACAGTGCAGTAGTGTCTAACAGTGCAGTAGTGTCTAACAGTGCAGTAGTGTCTAACAGTGCAGTAGTGTCTAACAGTGCAGTAGTGACTAACAGTGCAGTAGTATCTAACAGTGCAGTAGTATCTAACAGTGCAGTAGTGTCTAACAGTGCAGTAGTGTCTAACAGTAGTGTCTAACAGTGCAGTAGTGTCTAACAGTAGTATCTAACAGTGCAGTAGTGTCTAACAGTGCAGTAGTGTCTAACAGTAGTATCTAACAGTGCAGTAGTGTCTAACAGTGCAGTAGTGTCTAACAGTGTAGTATCTAACAGTGCAGTAGTATCTAACAGTGCAGTAGTGTCTAACAGTGCAGTAGTGTCTAACAGTGTAGTATCTAACAGTGCAGTAGTGTCTAACAGTGCAGTAGTATCTAACAGTGCAGTAGTATCTAACAGTGCAGTAGTGTCTAACAGTGCAGTAGTATCTAACAGTGCAGTAGTGTCTAACAGTGCAGTAGTGTCTAACAGTGCAGTAGTATCTAACAGTGCAGTAGTGTCTAACAGTGCAGTAGTATCTAATAGTGCAGTAGTATCTAATAGTGCAGTAGTGTCTAACAGTGCAGTAGTATCTAACAGTGCAGTAGTGTCTAACAGTGCAGTAGTGTCTAACAGTGCAGTAGTGTCTAACAGTGCAGTAGTGTCTAACAGTGCAGTAGTGTGTAATAGTGCAGTAGTGTCTAACAGTGCAGTAGTATCTAATAGTGCAGTAGTGTCTAACAGTACAGTAGTGTCTAACAGTGCAGTAGTGTCTAACAGTGCAGTAGTATCTAATAGTGCAGTAGTGTCTAACAGTCCAGTAGTGTCTAACAGTACAGTAGTGTCTAACAGTGCAGTAGTGTCTAACAGTGCAGTAGTATCTAAAAGTGCAGTAGTGTCTAACAGTGCAGTAGTGTCTAACAGTGCAGTAGTGTCTAACAGTGCAGTAGTGTGTAACAGTGCAGTAGTGTCTAACAGTGCAGTAGTATCTAACAGTGCAGTAGTGTCTAACAGTGCAGTAGTGTGTAATAGTGCAGTAGTGTCTAACAGTGCAGTAGTATCTAATAGTGCAGTAGTGTCTAACAGTGCAGTAGTATCTAATAGTGCAGTAGTGTCTAACAGTGCAGTAGTGTCTAACAGTGCAGTAGTATCTAACAGTGCAGTAGTGTCTAACAGTGCAGTAGTATCTAACAGTGCAGTAGTATCTAACGGTGCAGTAGTGTCTAACAGTGCAGTAGTATCTAACAGTGCAGTAGTATCTAACAGTGCAGTAGTGTCTAACAGTGCAGTAGTGTCTAACAGTGCAGTAGTATCTAACAGTAGTGTCTAACAGTGCAGTAGTATCTAACAGTGCAGTAGTGTCTAACAGTGCAGTAGTATCTAACAGTGCAGTAGTATCTAACAGTGCAGTAGTGTCTAACAGTGCAGTAGTATCTAACAGTGCAGTAGTATCTAACAGTGCAGTAGTATCTAACAGTGCAGTAGTATCTAACAGTGCAGTAGTGTCTAACAGTGTAGTAGTATCTAACAGTGCAGTAGTGTCTAACAGTGTAGTAGTATCTAACAGTGCAGTAGTATCTAACAGTGCAGTAGTATCTAACAGTGCAGTAGTATCTAACAGTGCAGTAGTGTCTAACAGTAGTATCTAACAGTGCAGTAGTATCTAACAGTGTAGTAGTGTCTAACAGTGTAGTAGTATCTAACAGTGCAGTAGTATCTAACAGTGCAGTAGTATCTAACAGTGCAGTAGTATCTAACAGTGCAGTAGTATCTAACAGTAGTATCTAACAGTGCAGTAGTGTCTAACAGTGCAGTAGTGTCTAACAGTGCAGTAGTATCTAACAGTGCAGTAGTATCGAACAGTGCAGTAGTATCTAACAGTGCAGTAGTATCGAACAGTGCAGTAGTATCTAACAGTGCAGTAGTGTCTAACAGTGCAGTAGTATCTAAAAATGATTCACAAAATATACACAAATCTAAAAGTAAAAGAATGGAATTAAGAAATATATAAATATTAGGACGAGCAATGTTGGAGTGGCATTGACTAAAATACAGTAGAATATAATACAGTAAATAGATATGAGATGAGTAAAGCAGTATGTAAACATTATTACAGTGACTAGTGTTCCATCGTTAAAGTGGCCAGTGATTCCATGTCTATGTATATACGGCAGCAGCCTCTAAGGTGCAGGGTTGAGTAACCGGGTGGAAGCCGGCTAGTGATGGCAATTTAACAGTTTGATGGCCTTGGGATAGAAGCTGTTTTTCAGTCTCTCGGTACCGGCTTTGATGCACCTGTACTGACCTCTCCTTCTGGATGATAATGGGGTGAACAGGCCGTGGCTCAGGTGGTTGATGTCCTCGATGATCTTTTTGGCCTGTAACATGGGGTGCTGTAGGTGTCCTGGAGGGCAGGTAGAAATGTTGTTGAGTCACCATGGTCATGTTACTTCTGGGGACACTGGAGCAAAACCAAAAGAGTGTTTCTTATTGGACACGTACAAAGATAGTGCTTCCTGTTTCACTCCGTTATTGAGGGTTTTCTTCCATTTTGTGCCTACTTAATGCTTCCTGTTTCACTCCGTTATGGAGGGTTTTCTTCCATTTTGTGCCTACTTAATGCTTCCCTGTTTCACTCTGTTATGGAGGGTTTTCTTCCATTTTGTGCCTACTTAATGCCTCCCTGTTTCACTCCGTTATGGAGGGTTTTCTTCCATTTTGTGCCTACTTAATGCTTCCTGTTTCACTCCGTTATGGAGGGTTTTCTTCCATTTTGTGCCTACTTAATGCTTCCCTGTTTCACTCCGTTATGGAGGGTTTTCTTCCATTTTGTGCCTACTTAATACTTCCCTGTTTCACTCCGTTATGGAGGGTTTTCTTCCATTTTGTGCCTACTTAAATGCTTCCCTGTTTCACTCCGTTACGGAGGGTTTTCTTCCATTTTGTGTCTACTTAATGCTTCCCTATTTCACTCCGTTATGGAGGGGTTTCTCCCATTTTGTGCCTACTTAATGCTTCCTGTTTCACTCCGTTATTGAGGGTTTTCTTCCATTTTGTGCCTACTTAATACTTCCCTGTTTCACTCCGTTATGGAGGGTTTTCTTCCATTTTGTGCCTACTTAATGCTTCCCTGTTTCACTCCGTTATGGAGGGGTTTCTCCCATTTTGTGCCTACTTAATACTTCCCTATTTCACTCCGTTATGGAGGGGTTTCTCCCATTTTGTGCCTACTTAATGCTTCCCTGTTTCACTCCGTTATGGAGGGTTTTCTTCCATTTTGTGCCTACTTAATACAACCCACTTACTGTTTTGGAGGAGAGGGTGAATGAATGAAGTTCAGTACTGTAAATTCTTTACATTGCACAAATCTAGCAAAAGCTTAGGGCCACAGATTTCCTTCAAACTTAAAATCTGTTCTCATGTAGATACTCTGTGGTTAGTTTAGCGCTGTCTTGCAGCCGTTTAGCTTTGCCTCAGATCACACACTGATGACAGACAGCACATACACTGAGTAGTGGAGAGGAGACCGGTGGCTACACACACACACACACACACACACACACACACACACACACACACACACACACACACACACACACACACACACACACACACACACACACACACACACACACACACACACACACACACACACACACACACTAGCTAGCGTTATTATTACAGGTTTATAATTTATCACTCGTCCCCTTGAACCCTCCGTGGCACACACACACACGGATGCACACACACACTCACACACAAACACACACACATTAAAAAGCACCCACGTACACACACCCTCCCACGCCCTGGCCCCATCAACGCTAGTCAGGGAGGACTATCCAGACTCTGGTATATCCGGGCTACTCCTCAAGCCAGCAGGATGTTGTAGTAGCTGCTGCTAGCCTCCATCTCTTTAAATCAATGTGTTCTGCTACACTATTTCCCCCAGATACACTAGTTAGACTGCGGCCCAAATGGCACCTTATTCATGATCACCAGGCAGCCCCAGATATTGATCTCTCCATGTAGTGATCACCAGGCAGCCCCAGATATTGATCTCTCCATGTAGTGATCACCAGGCAGCCCCAGATATTGATCTCTCCGTGTAGTGATCACCAGGCAGCCCCAGATATTGATCTCTCCATGTAGTGATCACCAGGCAGCCCCAGATATTGATCTCTCCCATGTAGTGATCACCAGGCAGCCCCAGATATTGATCTCTCCATGTAGTGATCACCAGGCAGCCCCAGATATTGATCTCTCCATGTAGTGATCACCAGGCAGCCCCAGATATTGATCTCTCCATATAGTGATCACCAGGCATCCCCAGATATTCATCTCTCCATGTAGTGATCACCAGGCAGCCCCAGATTTTGATCTCTCCGTGTAGTGATCACCAGGCAGCCCCAGATATTGATCTCTCCATGTAGTGATCACCAGGCAGCCCCAGATATTGATCTCTCCATGTAGTGATCACCAGGCAGCCCCAGATATTGATCTCTCCATGTAGTGATCACCAGGCAGCCCCAGATATTGATCTCTCCATGTAGTGATCACCAGGCAGCCCCAGATATTGATCTCTCCATGTAGTGATCACCAGGCAGCCCCAGATATTGATCTCTCCCATGTTGCATTTCAGGGCTTAACAAAGTAAAACTGTCTGCCTGGCCCAGGCCTACAGGACTGACTGTTAGACTAGAGGCACAGAAAACACACACACACACACACACACACACACACACACACACACACACACACACACACACACACACACACACACACACACACACACACACACACACACACACACACACACACACACACACACACACACACACACACACACACACACACACCCGAGACCTTTAGGAGTGTGTAAGGCTAGAAGCCATGAGGCAGGGTGTTAACGGAGGAGATACCTGGCTCTGACTGAGATGTGTGTGTTTGCAGGGTGTCCCCTATGTGGAGGGCAATGGGATGAGCAGTCTGTACAAACTGCAGGTAAGAACTTCACTGTACTCATCCTCATCACCTTGGTGAGTCAGGTGTTGCCTCCCTACCGATGCATCCCTACCGATGCAACTAGCATCACAGTGCTAGTCAACAGTTGTATAGCTGACATGTTACTCATAGTCTGTTGATTGTTTGTTGAGCATCGGTAGGGTGACCCTCAAAGTAAAGGTTACCACATTCCCCTATATACTGTAGGCTACTGTAGATACCATGTCATCAGATACCATGTCATCAGATACCATATTATCACATACCATATAATCAGATACCATGTCATCAGATACCATGTCATCAGATACCGTGTCATCAGATACCATATCATCAGATACCATGTCATCAGATACTATGTCTTCAGATACCATGTCATCAGATACCATATTATCACATACCATATAATCAGATACCATATCATCAGATACTATGTCATCAGATACCATGTCATCAGATACCATATCATCAGATACCATGTCATCAGATACCATGTCATCAGATACCATGTCATCAGATACCATGTTATCAGATACCGTGTCATCAGATACCGTGTCATCAGATACCGTGTCATCAGATGCCGTGTCATCAGATGCCGTGTCATCAGATGCCGTGTCATCAGATACCGTGTCATCAGATACCGTGTCATCAGATACCATATTATCAGATACCATATTATCAGATACCGTGTCATCAGATACCATATTATCAGATACTGTGTCATCAGATACCATATAATCAGATACCGTGTCATCAGATACCATGTCATCAGATACCATGTCATCAGATACCATGTCATCAGATACCATATTATCAGATGCCGTGTCATCAGATACCATGTCATCAAATACCGTGTCATCAGATACAATGTCATCAGATACCATATCATCAGATACCATATTATCAGATACCGTGTCATCACATACCATATTATCAGATACCGTGTCATCAGATACCATATAATCAGATACTGTGTCATCAGATACCATGTCAGCGTTGTGTTGAATGTTATGATGATAATACTAGTTTCTCCACAGAGTGGAGGAGCCATCTCAGGACCCCCTGGACCACCAGGTGCACCAGTAAGTACCATCTACTGTCTCATCATCCATCCTCCTACTGTATCATCCTCCCACTGTCTCATCATCCATCATCCTACTGTATCATCCTCCTACTGTCTCATCCTCCTACTGTATCATCCTCCTACTGTCTCATCATCCTGCTGTCTCATCCTCCTACTGTATCATCCTCCTACTGTCTCATCATCTACTGTCTCATCATCCATTCTCCGAATGTATCATCCTCCTACTGTCTCATCATCCTGCTGTCTCATCATCCATCCTCCTACTGTCTCATCATCCTACTGTATTATCATCTACTGTCTCATCATCTACTGTCTCATCATCCATCCTCCTACTGTCTCATCATCCTACTGTCTCATCAACCTACTGTCTTATCATCTACTGTCTCATCATCTACTGTCTCATCATCCATCCTCCTACTGTCTCATCATCCTACTGTCTCATCATCCTACTGTCTCATCATCCTACTGTCTCATCATCTATCCTCCTACTGTCTCATCCTCCTACTGTCTCATCATCCTACTGTCTCATCCTCCTACTGTCTCATCCTCCTACTGTCTCATCATCCTACTGTCTTATCATCTACTGTCTCATCATCTACTGTCTCATCATCCATCCTCCTACTGTCTCATCCTCCTTCTGTCTCATCATCCTACTGTCTCATCATCCTACTGTCTCATCATCCTACTGTCTCATCATCCTACTGTCTCATCATCCTACTGTCTCATCATCCTACTGTCTCATCATCCTACTGTCTCATCATCCTACTGTCTCATCATCCTACTGTCTCATCCTCCTACTGTCTCATCATCCTACTGTCTCATCCTCCTACTGTCTCATCATCCTACTGTCTCATCCTCCTACTGTCTCATCCTCCTACTGTCTCATCATCCTACTGTCTCATCATCCTACTGTCTCATCATCCTACTGTCTCATCCTCCTACTGTCTCATCATCCTACTGTCTCATCCTCCTACTGTCTCATCATCCTACTGTCTCATCCTCCTACTGTCTCATCCTCCTACTGTCTCATCATCCTACTGTCTCATCATCCTACTGTCTCATCATCCTACTGTCTCATCATCCTACTGTCTCATCATCCTACTGTCTCATCCTCCTACTGTCTCATCATCCTACTGTCTCATCATCTATCATCCTACTGTCTCATCATCCTACTGTCTCATCATCTATCATCCTACTGTCTCATCATCCTACTGTCTCATCATCCTGCTGTCTCATCATCCTACTGTCTCATCATCCTACTGTCTCATCATCTATCATCCTACTGTCTCATCATCCTGCTGTCTCATCATCCTACTGTCTCATCATCCTACTGTCTCATCATCCTACTGTCTCATCATCCTACTGTCTCATCATCTATCATCCTACTGTCTCATCATCCTACTGTCTCATCATCTATCATCCTACTGTCTCATCATCCTGCTGTCTCATCATCCTACTGTCTCATCATCCTGCTGTCTCATCATCCTACTGTCTCATCATCCTACTGTCTCATCATCTATCATCCTACTGTCTCATCATCCTGCTGTCTCATCATCCTACTGTCTCATCCTCCCACTGTCTCATCATCCTGCTGTCTCATCGTCCCACTGTCTCATCATCCTACTGTCTCATCATCCATCATCCTACTGTCTCATCCTCCTACTGTCTCATCATCCTACTGTCTCATCATCCTACGGTCTCATCATCCTACTGTCTCATCATCCATCATCCTACTGTCTCATCATCCATCATCCTACTGTCTCATCATCCATCATCCTACTGTCTCATCCTCCTACTGTCTCATCATCCTGCTGTCTCATCGTCCCACTGTCTCATCATCCTACTGTCTCATCATCCATCATCCTACTGTCTCATCATCCTACTATCTCATCATCCTGCTGTCTCATCGTCCCACTGTCTCATCATCCTACTGTCTCATCATCCCACTGTCTCATCATCCTACTGTCTCATCATCCATCATCCTACTGTCTCATCATCCTACTGTCTCATCATCCTACTGTCTCATCATCCCACTGTCTCATCATCCTACTGTCTCATCATCCATCCTAACCAGACATGTATTCAGATCCTGTGTACTGTACTGTCAGGGTCAGAAACACACAGGCCATACTTTATCATCCTAAGAGTAGCTGTCATCTCCTTCACTGTCTCCAGGCCTCTAGTTAGACTCAGTCATGTTCAGGGAGAGCTCACTGGTGGGAAGAAACAGACAGACAGACAGACAGACAGACAGACAGACAGACAGACAGACAGACAGAGAGACAGACAGACAGAGAGAGAGAGAGAGAGAGAGAGAGAGAGAGAGAGAGAGAGAGAGAGAGAGAGAGAGAGAGAGAGAGAGAGAGAGAGAGAGAGAGAGAGAGAGAGAGAGAGAGAGAGAGAGAGAGAGAGAGGTGGCCTGACTCTGTTCTCCCTGCATTGTGCCTCTGTGGCGAGGTGTGGTGACCTGATTTACTTATCAAAGCCACTGAGCTCTGCCCTTATCAGTCTGTCTGTAATCTACCTACAACCCTCGGAGACTTTACCTCTTCCATCATAACACACAGACACTCCGCTCATAGGACCTGCAGGGGTCCACAAAGAGAACTCAGATAAACTGGTCAACTGTTTTTCACACAACGGGCAGCCTACCCAGGGACCACAGTAGAATCTCTGGGGAGCTTTTCTCTGTCTGTCTGTCTGTCTGCATCTAACATGTACAGTACTGCTGGGGGTATCATGAAGTGGTTTGGTACTCCCAGAGAGCATCTAACATGTACAGTACTGCTGGGGGTATCATGAAGTGGTTTGATACTCCCAGAGAGCATCTAACATGTACAGTACTGCTGGGGGTATCATGAAGTGGTTTGATACTCCCAGAGAGCATCTAACATGTACAGTACTGCTGGGGGTATCATGAAGTGGTTTAGTATTCCCAGAGAGCATCTAACATGTACAGTACTGCTGGGGGTATCATGAAGTGGTTTGGTACTCACAGAGAGCATCTAACATGTACAGTACTGCTGGGGGTATCATGAAGGGGTTTCATACTCCCAGAGGGCATCTAACATGTACAGTACTGCTGGGGGTATCATGAAGTGGTTTGGTACTCCCAGAGAGCATTTACTGAATGTTAAATATATTACCTGTCAGGTATATTAACTCTTTGTAATGTACACTTGTTAAATGTATTTATCTTAAATGTAATGTATTTAATGTCAATTGTAATAGTTTATAATGTCATTTTAGGTCTGAGTTGGACTCTAGGAAGATTAGCTGTCGCCATGGCATCTGCTAACAGGGATCCTAATGAAACATTCAATTAATTCTAGAAGAATTAAGAAATAATTAAAGTGACGAGTTAAAATGGAGAACAATAAAAGCAACAGGCTACAGTAAATTATACAATATGTCCATTTTAGTTTACTTCCAATTAGATTTTGCTGTTTGTTTTATGTCTCTAATTGTTTACATTTTTTTGCACGCTGTTAACTTTTATTGACAATAAGTCTGACTTTATGACTATAACTGTACAGCTGCCAGTGTATATAAACAGTACAGTCATATCCTGTATTAAACTTGACACTTACCAAAAGTGTAAAGTAATTGATGCTAAAAGTCTTAACAACAAAAATGCCATTTCTCTGTTAACCCAGTTAAAAATCTCTTAAAGGGTTTTAGAAGGGCCTCCCAAGTGAAGCAGTGATCTGAAAACAGCTCTTAAAGGGTCTCATGTAAAAGCTCTACTGTATATGACTTTGTAATTGGAGTGATGGCCTTCCACTGTCTCTTTCTTCTGTATAGGGCCCCAAAGGAGACGAGGGAAGAGTGGTGAGTTGACATCTTTTCATTCTAGGGAATATATTTTAATGAAAGTGTTTCTCACCTGTTTTCATATGCAGTCCAACAGAACTAACAAGGGAGACTTG